>NW_010310344.1:4787-8630 GCF_000700745.2 Antrostomus carolinensis | reverse complement strand
GCACAGAAAAGCATTCAAGTGGGCTTTTAACATCTCCAGAGATGGAGATTCCACAACCTCTCTGGGCAGCCTGTCCCAGTGTCCTGGCACCCTCACAGTAAAAAAATTTTTCCTTAGGTTTGTGTGGAACTTTTAGTGTTCCAGTTTTTGCCCATTACCCCTTGTCCTGTCAGTGGCTACTACTGAAAAAAACCTGGCCCCATCCATTTGGCCCCCACACTTCAGGTATTTATAGACATTGATAAGATCCTCCCTCAGTCTTCTCTTTTCCAGGCTGAAGAGTCCCAGCTCTCTCAGCCTCTCCTCGTAAGGCCCCTAATCATCTTTGTGGCCCTCCACTAGACTCTCTCCAGAAGATCCCTGTCTTTCTTGAACTGAGGAGCCCAGAACTGGACACAATATTCCAGATGTAGCCTCACCAGGGCAGAGTAGAGGGGGAGGAGAACCTCCCTTGACTTGCTGGCCATGCTCTTTTCAATGCACCCCAGGATCCAAGGCCACACTGCTGGCTCATGGCCAGCCTGCTGTCCACCAGCACACCCAGGTCCTTTTCCACAGAGCTCTTTTCCAGCAGGTCAGCCCCTAACCTATAATGATCCATGCAATAATTCCTCCCCAGGTGAAGGACTCTACACTTGTTCTTTTTAAACCTCATTAGGTTCCTTTCCACCCAACTCTCCATTGTGTCCAGGTCTCTTTGAATGGCAGCACAGCCTTCTGGTGTGCCAGCCACTCCTCCCAAATTTGTATCTTCAGCAACCGTGCTGAGGGTGGACATAAAATTTAGTTATACCTAAAATTGAAGTATACCTAAAATTAAATGTTCATAGAATAAATGGAGAACATTTTAAAAAGCAGATATGTAAGACACGGTAGAGTTCCACAGAAAAAGAAAAATAGTTTTAGTCATAAACCTAACAAAAATAATTGATGGGGATAAAAGTAGACATCACATTAACTAGTAGACATGTCAGGAGATAATGAAGCATTGGGGACTGGAAATTACAAGAAAATATGTAGGGCTGACAGTTCTGCTTGTGGAGCAGAAGGTAATGACATCCAACAGCCTCAAGTGTTCAGGACAGAGAGTTGTTCATGAGCTGGCTGTGTCTATGAAAGGATCTGTGAAAGGATCTTGTGAAAGACAGAATAGCCACCATGAAGTGCTCTACTACGCACATCAAATGAAAGAGCCTCTCCCTGTGAGTACAGTCTCAGCACTATCCCAGCTATACCCATGGAGCAGAACCATATGGAGAAAGTGTCAGAAGTTAAAAGGCTATTTCAGGTAAGAGGTAATGCAAGAAGAGGGAAAAAATCCCAACTGCATAAAACTCTATGATTTCTGATCACCCTCCTTACCAGTTTCTAAAATTGTCACTACTTTTATATAGATAGGAAAAATGTGATGAAGAATCATCATTTTCTCAGAAATATCTTAACCATAGTAGCCATTTTACACTGAAGACATTTGACATATTTTTTCTATTTGCTTTTGCCATGTTGCTTAATGTGTTCCTGAAAAGCATTTAGCATTATTTCACCGAGGATGAAATTAAAATCTGAACAGAGTAATATATGCATTACTTTTCCTTCTCTGGAGACCCAGATTCAGGCTCTAATGGGATTTCTGAAAAAAAAAAGAGGTAAAATATTTGACGACAATGATATTTCAGGTCATGATTAAATGACTTATTTAGAAGTTTTGGGACCTATTCAATATGCTTGCTACTGTCTGTTCTATGTTTACATTACTCTGAAATCTTGCTGTTAAGGATTTTATCAAACTAGTGCAATATACAATGTCAGACCACAGTAAAATTCAATGACTCTACCATAGATTTTAATCTTTAAAATGGACACCCAAAGTAGTCTTTTCCTCCTTCTTTCTTGTGAGATTTGGAATAACTAAAATCCAAGTCATTAGCATTCAAGTTGTTTATGACATTATAAAATGATGAAAGTAGTTTGAAATGAGTAGTAGCTTAAAGTGTGAGACATTTTGTGAAATTATGCATCTGTTTCCTCACTGGAAAATTTGTATTGTAGCCAAGGCATAACAAGGCAGAGAGGCTGCGATTAAATCAGAGAAAATTTTATCATATTGTCCAGTTCAGGATCTCAGCAGTCCAGGTAAGGAATTTTTAGCATTCCCAGTGTACATAAAATATACTTCAAAAATAAAAGAGTATAAAAACTCCACAATAAGCTTCCCATAAGTTCTTAAAATAACTTGTTTTTGTAAATCAACAGACATGCAAAGATATTTAGAAAAGGCTCTAAGTATCTAATCTCATGACTATGTCAATAATCCAATGATTACAAAACTCACAAGACAAATATTTACCTAAGAGTCCATAACAGCTTAGATAAACACCAAAAGGCGGCTATGCAAAATAGAAGAAAAATCTAGTAAGAGATCCTAGTCATAATTTTGATGAATTAAATACAGACCGCAGTCAAAGAGAGAACCATTTGCAAACCATTGGTAAAGTGCTCTGAATTCAAACTGAAGTAAACATTTAATTGCCAGGCTGAGAGCATTCATAGTAACAGTTTGTCATCTTCTTGGGTCTTGGTTCAGACATTGGTTCTCAATGAGGGAAAATATGCACATATTTAAATTTAATTTCAGAGGGGTGTTTGTCTATACCTAAAATTAAACACGTGCTCAGTTAATGAACTTGAATGCATCTTCAAGGGCTAGAGTCCAAAGTCCTGTCTTGCAGAGCAGATTCAGAGTTGCCTTGACATTGTCATTTTATTAAATATTACAGTTGAGTTTTGTTCATCTTTTTTTTCATATTCACTATATTCACTTTTTAAAATATAATTTTCAAGTAGCTTATTTTGAGTCAGTCATTCATTATGAAAATGCTGGTTTTGTTTCTAATTTTTGTATGATCGCTATAAAAATATTAATTATCTGAACATTGGAAAACACTTAAACTGATACATTAAAATAATTAAAAATAGAAGAAGTCCTTAAAGCAGGGTCTTATGATAAATGGATCCATAGAGAAAATTTTAGAAAGTGTTAGTAAAGACTTTTGTTTTTATATCAGAAGTCCAAAGAATATTATTTACTGCTGATAAAAACATATATACTACAGCTGTTTGGAAAAGAGCCTGGAAGGTTTACACAGATAGAGAAAAACATTGATCAAGAAAGAATGAAGAATACTGATGCATTTTTTGTCTTCAGTGGCCAGAGGGAAATTAAAAAGCTGAATTCAGTCATGTTCCCAAATGGCAGGTGACAGTGAAAAAAAAATCTCCAAACCTCATAATTCAGTAACAATGACTGAGCAAAGAGGTCAATGACAGACTAGGCTAACATTCTTAGGTAAGTGCTACATCCTGTAAGGTAGATCCAACACGTTGCATGCTGTCACTCCATTATGTACACCTCAGAAGAATTTGAGGGATGTGACATTAAACTCAGGAATGACTGACAGCATAAATATCCACCTCCAGTAAAGACGGCTCACTTTGCTGAGTTGGTTATTTCTTAAGCATAGGAGGGGAGTAAGGTTTGCCTTCAAGACTGGGATTCACAGCAGCTGAGATGATGAGTGTTGGGACATGGAAAACAGATGAGAAACATCAGATTGTGGCTGCAGTGGTATCTCCTATATGAGCTCAGGCACTCATGAGAGGCTGCAAGTCAAAGCATGATGTCTTGTGATCTGGAGTACAAACAACACAATATTGGAGAGAGGTAGAGTTGGAGTGTCCTTTTACTGCTCCTTGGGTCATTTCTAAGTTGTGGATTATTTTTCTACAGGAAAATACATAAACATAGCAAACTTCACCTCTCTGCATACCCAATCAGTAAGCTGC
>NW_010310344.1:0-4750 GCF_000700745.2 Antrostomus carolinensis | reverse complement strand
AGGTAAGTTCTCCGTAGCCTGCTGTCCTGGGTACTCATGTGAGACATAAGAGTTGTGGGCTCATCTTCTGTTAATCTGAGGTAGATGACTACTGTAAGTACTAGGGGAAAAGGTCTACCCTCACTGTTGTATGCATTATAGTTCAAGTGACTTGAGACCTAAGAATTTAATTGGACTCTTTCAGATACTCAGGCCCGTGGAGAGCTGTTTTCATAGCCAGCCTTAGGCAAGTTTTTTTGATTTTTTTATTTTAGGTGGTAAGTTTCATTAAGACTGAAATGCTGGGTAGTGTACTTTTCCAGGCAGGTAGTACTACCTACTTTGGTAGTACCTTTCAGTGTTCAGAGAAGATTTGGCCTGAACTGTTCAATACTTAACAGATTTCATGTATCTAACCAGCTTAGACAGGCTTTTCTGGTTTCCCTCTCATACTTAGGCACCTATGTATTATACTATATATATATAAGCATCCTGTTCAATATGAGTATCAAAACCTCTGGGTCTGAGTCACCACTTATCCCCACTGTTTGTACCTTATTCTTACAGTCTGTTTAGGTATGAGGAAGCTGCAAGAGACTGGTTTTGTCTTTGTGTTCACATTAAATGATTCTGTCCCCAGTACATCCTCACAATTGATCTCTGAGGTCTTATGATAGACTGGGAACCACACTTCCCATAGGGAATCACAGTCATACATCTTACTCCATGTCAGTCTCAGAGAAAATGAAGCTAAAGCAACTATACTTCACTGGAGCACAGGGTACTTCAATCCCAAGGTAGACAGCAACTCAATAGCCATCAAAAATGGCTTCACAGATGTTTTGTGAAAGTGGAAGAAATTTTTTCTTTAATGGTATAAGTGGGTGGATTCTGTGCTTCAAGTCTCTGCAGGAGTCCAGTTCTTTGGGCTTGGAGGACAAGATTACAGCTGCCTTTAAGTTGGATTTTAATTTGGAAAGGAAAGGTAAATTATGAAGTAATCACTAACAACAATGAGAGTTTAGTCTCAGTTCTAATGTTTCTATGCCCATTTAATCAGAACCAGTTAAAAAAATTAGGACAGAGTATCATCATGTACCAGCGTATCCCATGGTACCATCATCTTCAACAAGAGAAATACAAGGAGGAGAAAAGTAGAGCTCTTGTCTTTTTTTACTGAGCTATTACATTTGGTTCTTGTGTGCTGCAGCACCACCAGGAATGTCAGAATAACTCTAAAATTTGGAAGGAAGTTTCCTAGAAGGTATTCTCATTTATCCCTGGCTGAGGAAGAGATTCACAGGACACTGTTTTCTGCATTTGTTACAAGCCTTGACATAAGACAGATCCATTGCCATGTGGATATTGAATTAAGAAAGTGAAAAATGCAATAATGGATTAAATTTTCCATCTTTTGTCAGTATTTCGTCATTTTAATGACTGGACAGTCCACCAATGGCAATGAACCTCACCAGTCTGTAGGGAAGGGGTGACAACAACAGCCCTGAGCAAAACAGCCCACAGAAAAGCTGCAACAGGAGAACAGGAGGGTACTTTTTGCAAGCTCAACTTCAACATACCCTTGTTTCACAGTTATTACAAGGATGTTAACAAGAAGTGGCACAACATGAATATGGTGTTTATAGAGTGACACAAATGCTGAATGGGAAGTGGTGAAAAAAGTCCTCACCCATTCTCATTGCATCATCAACATGTTAACCTCTGTTCTCTCCTTAAGTACTTTCCCTTCCCTGTGAAATATTCCAAATTCCTCTTCTCTTCTCTTCTCTTCTCTTCTCTTCTCTTCTCTTCTCTTCTCTTCTCTTCTCTTCTCTTCTCTTCTCTTCTCTTCTCTTCTCTTCTCTTCTCTTCTCTTCTCTTCTCTTCTCTTCTCTTCTCTTCTCTTCTCTTCTCTTCTCTTCTCTTCTCTTCTCTTCTCTTCTCTTCTCTTCTCTTCTCTTCTCTTCTCTTCTCTTCTCTTCTCTTCTCTTCTCTTCTCTTCTCTTCTCTCCCTTCCCTTCCCTTCCCTTCCCTTCCCTTCCGCACAAAAACCAGTCCTGTAATAAACAGGTTTTCAAGGATTTTCATTTCCATAGGAGCTACTTGAGGTGGTTTCAACCACAGCTAAGACCATGCAGTCCTTCATTCACTCCCAATCACCCAGTGAGATGGGAGAGAAACTCAACAAAGGGCTTGTGGGTTGAAATGAAGACAGGGAGAGCTCACTCACCAATTATGGTCACAGGCAAAACGGATTCTACTTGGGGAAGAAAAATCAATTTAATTTGTTACCAATCAATCAGAGTAAGACAGTGAGACATAACAACCACATCTTAAAACATATTTCTCCCACCCCTCCCTTCTTCCTGATATCTCTACCGTCTTTGCCCCAGTGGCACAGGGGACAGGGAATGGGAATTGCAGTCAGTTTGTCTATGTTGCTCTTTCTGTCATGAGATCCCTCCCGTGGCTTAAAAGAGTTCAGGAACAAAGTGTTCCAATGCGGGCCTTCTACGGAGTCACAGATGTCTTCGGGAGCAGGCCCAGGCTCCGACATGAGGACTTGCACAGGCTGAAGATGGGTCTCCAGTCTGGTGCACCTCCTGCCCTGCTCTGGCATTGACTGTTGCTGGGGGCTTCTTGCTCTGTCACAAGCTCTCAGTGTAGTCACAGCTGTCTTTGGGCACAGCCTCCGACTCTTATATGGAGTCCTCAATGGCCTACACATAGATATCTGCTCCACTGTTGAACCTCTATGGGATACAGGGAGCTCCATTTACCTCCTCCCACTCTTCTCCTTGCTGACATGGGTGTCTGAAGTTCTCTGTCTCACCCTCTCCTGCTTCTTCCCTCTTCTCATGTCCTTGATGGTCTTTTGTTCATCTCTATAGTCTCTTGACAGTTCTGTTCTTCCTTGCCAAACCAGTTGTTCCCCTCATAAATATGGATTCAAAGTCGTATTTCCCTACGCTGACTGGCTCAGCCTGGTCAGGACATGGGTCCGTCTTGGATTCAGGGAGCTTCTTGAAGCTTCTCACAAGGGCCATCACTATAACCCCTTCCCCCACTGCCAAAAACATCCCCCCAACACAAACCCAACACACTACCTGAATATGTCTGATCCCATTTTGAAGTGACATTGCATAGCACAGGATCAAGAATAGAAGAAAAAAAAAAAAAAAAAGACAAACATTATACAATAAAAACCTTAATCATGTAGTTACAAGTTTAAAAAAGGTTTGAAAGTCTAGTGTTTTGTCTTTCCCATTTCACATGGTCCTGCTGCTAAAAAAAAATAATAAAAAAAAAAATTCCCTGAGGTTCCTGCTGCATCTCTCCTATAAATGATTCTCTTTGATCAGAATCCAGTGCAAGCAGAGTTTTTTTTTTTTCAGTCTTACAGAGGCAATGATTCCATATCACAGCATTGAAACTCTTGACAGCTCAGTGGGGGTGAAAAGAAGAAGAAGCAGGATTATCTGAAAAAGAGAAAAAAGAGGAAGCAATTCAAAGTCAGGCCAAAGATGACAGGAGAATCAGGATAGCAGCTGTACAAAATCATACTTGATCTCTGCCAGAGATGTAGTATGTAGGCCTGAATGACAACTTCTAATTAAAATTGTGACTGATTACTATGTAAGAAATGACACAATTTGTTGAAGACCTGAAGTCAAAGATGAATCACATTTATTTGTTGAAAATGTTAATTTAAAGTTCTAGAGGAAAATCTGTGGCATATTTTTGATAAAATTCACCCCACAATTAAATCTTTTTTTTTTTTTTTAACCAAACTTTTAAACTGTTTTTTTATCTAAGCACTGACTTTGCATTACAGTAAATAAGGAGGAAGAAATACTGAAAACAAAATTTGGAAGAGACTCTGACTGTAATTCAGCAGCCCTCATTTCAAATTCCAGGAATGAAGCAGTTTTAAAATGCAATATCTATTGTAGTGTAATAGGTTCACAGATCTGCATCAAGCACCTCAGGATATTATTTTTCAGAGTTTTTGAAATGTTTACTTGTCATATATGCATGTAAACTGAATTCATATCCCTTTTCAGAGGGACACATGAATATGAATATTACTGAATATTATTCAAGCACATGTGCTGACTCACTTGAAAGCACATTTTGAATCTGAATTCATACTGAGATTGGCCACCTTCTGCTCTATTTTCTATTGAGACCTGTCTCAATCATTGTCCAAGTTGATATTTTTCAATACAGAAGACTAAATCATTGTCACCTTCTACTGGTTGCTTCACATTTCTCAGGCAGGGCAAAGCCCCTGGGAAACTACCTGGTGCATGTTTTTTTTAGCATAAAGTCTTTTGGTGGCCAGATCCTGTTTTTTCACCTATTCCCAGAGTTGGTCTCACATGGAAATTTGTAGGAACAGCAAGGAAAGGATGGGTCTGCTTGGGTATTACTGCATTCTCCCCTCAAACTAATGGTCATTAAACACTGGCCCAACCCAAGCCTCTTCTTTTGGATATATGTGAAATTCTTAAGCCCCAGATGATACCAAGACGATATAGAAGATAAATTTAGTTCTCCTTACTCCATTCTCTTCTTTACATTTGATTACCTATGCTCTCTGTGCAGTTCCTGTGATTCTAAGAAAATCTCCATCCATCATATCAACCCTATGTTTGTTAGGATAAATATAAGCATGTTCCAAGTAGGAGTGTCACCTAAGCATGAAAATAAACATGCAGTATCATTTTGGAGTACTAATAGTATATAGAACAATGTATGGTGTTTTATA
>NW_010310343.1:62547-69144 GCF_000700745.2 Antrostomus carolinensis | reverse complement strand
GGTGCCCAAAGGGGCGGCTGCGGCTCCCAGTCCGAAACCTCTCTCCAAACGCTACCATATGTTAGAGCACTGGGACCAGAAGGGGAGAGGGAGGCACAGTTGGGAGAAAGCAGGAGAGCTGCCAAGATAAAGAATTCATTACAGAGGAGTCATGTCGTGATCTCACACTGGAGACGAGTGAAATATTCTGTGTGATTTAACATTTGGTGAAAATATCCCAAACCACATGCTGCCCTTCCCTCCCCCACCCCCTTATACCCGATCAGGGCTTCTCAGAGCCTCCACTTTATTTCAGTTTTGTCGGAGCCTTAAAGCCCTGCTGTGCACCACATTATTGGTTTAGTCAGAATTTAATTCTGGGATGATACTAGTGTACATGCTGTATAAAACACCTTTAATTACCCGGTTTTACTGGCGAAAAAGGCATTTAGGTTCATAGGGGACGTAACAGGCAAGTCTCATATCATCATAGTTTGCAGAAGGGCATCTTCCCTGGGTTTCCAGACACTGATGTAGTTTATAACACAGGAAAGCTGCACAGTAGATTTGCCAACATCCATAAACATTTTCCCCCAATCTGTTTCTTGGCTGGTGTCCATTTTTTTTTTCTTTTTGAGGTTTTCTTTTGTTGTCCAGAAAAAAAAAAAAAATCAGACTTCAATTGTTCACAGAAATGGGCAATGTGACATTCCCACCATACCCTCGTTCTTCATTAAAGTCTTGCACATGCAGCCTGTGCCTGCTGAGGAGCACTGAGGAAGAACGGGGCAGGATCACCAGTCGATGGACAGAGGTATGGGGCAGAATGCACAGATAATGGTGCCAAATATTCTTTTCATGAACCACTCTTCTGATTTTTAGTGGCTCAGTTTTCAGGGCTGGATGTACACTTCAGGAGGACCAAGGGGAGAGGGTTGTGCACCCAGATCCTGATGGTATGACTGGAAATATGCACTACCATGATATCTGTGGGAGATAATAACTGCCTAATTATGCCTGTACCAGAATCTGTGTTCTCAGGGTTGTGAGGAAGGTTAAAAACCAGCAAGACTGATGTCAGCCTACAAACAGCTCTGAGAACATGAACAGTAGCTATGAGAACCATGAACTGGCCTGTTTATATCTCTTTTGTGTTTGCTTGGATGAATAACGATTATTGAAAGAAATTATTTCATTCCGCTGCTTACTATCTTAGCAAACGCATCTAGATAACTTGCTGCTTATTGTTGCTGGATGCTGTAGCAAAGAGTAAGTCAAGCTGAAGTAGGACAAGCAATCACTAGGAGCTTAGACCAGTTCATTTAAAATTACCTCCACCACTCTCCCGAACAGAGAAAAATAAATTGTATTTATTCCCTATTACAAAAGGCCCTAGCATATAGTTCTAAAATAGGTACTCCAGTGGTGAAGTCAGCTAAAGATGTCTCCTATTTGGCTGCTTGTCCTTGTCCATTTGGTTGTGCTGCCAAAGATGCTTGTAGGCCAAGCTGTAAACCACATCACTGAAACTTTCTTGGTTAAATTCTCCAACAGACAAAAGAAACAAATTAAAAATATTGGGAAACTACAGCCTTTATTTCCTCCAAATGGTCTGGACTACAAAACACACTGTTGTCTCCGGGCCATCTGAAAACCTCCAGCTTCTTTCTGAGGACTAAAAGATGAAGTTGCTGCAATCATACAACTTGTATTACAAAGACTGAATGTAATTCAACCATACTGATAAACCACAGATGAGAAGAATTGGCAAATTAAAGTTCCAGGGGGACAATACACAGTTTAGGCTACCTTCTGCACAAAAAAGAGGTGTGCACATATAAGCCTGGCATTTCCATGTAACAAAATCTGGTCTGTTGTTAGCGCAAGAGTTAATGAGTGAATCTGTGATGACTTTGTGTGTGCCAAGAATATTTATGGTGAGATTTTCAGGGAGAGTCACAACCTAAAAATCCTAAAGTCAGCCTTTTATTTTCTGGCTTACTAGAAAACATAGTGTGTGAATACACATGGAGTAACCAAACCCATGAGTTTACAATACACTTACAATTCTCAATAATGCTCTATGCAAATAGAAGGTAGCTTGCCTTTCCCTGGGAGAGGGGTTAACGACCCTGTGTATTCCAAATTTACACAGTATGGGAAGAAAGTGTGCATGGTTAATATTGTGGAGGAGCTAGACACAATAACATGTTCCTGTGCCCACACTTTTAATAATAAAATGAAAGGAATATTTTAAAATTAAGTATACTCTTTACCTCTTTCAGGAAGAAGAAATATTGGTTGCCTTTTATTTTAGGGTAACTTGAAGAACGTTTGCACTTACTTGTTCTCCAGTGAAGTATGGGGAGTAGAAAGGCATTACTAGTTGTAAAAGTCATGTCTTCTCTACTTGGCATTTCCTGAAAGACTACAGTTGACTAACGAACTAATAAAGGTTTTGGCTCTTAAATAATTAAAGCCCAATTGACTGAGAGGAGAATTAATTTTAATCGTGCTTGCTTTTTTTTTTAAGTGCTTATTTTAAATGCTTGACAAATATTTGGAAAAAATTATCTTTTCAGTAAGAATCATCAACACCCGCCTTCAGTTGAGAAGTGAGCAGAGAGTCCTCTTTGTTCGAGTCCTTAAGAAGACACTTGTTTGCTTTATATTGCTTTCATAAGATTTAAATGTTTCTTAAATGGGGAGGCTTCCTGAATTATGGCTTCAGCAAGTTGTTTCTGTTTTAGAAAACTTTCCAGAAGGTTGTCTAGAACAGCTAACATGGCCTTCAGCGCTGCTAAGGAAAACAGTCCTTCATATTCCTTGTATTTCTAAAAGAAGAAGAAAGGTTATTAAAAAAAAAATGTGGGTTTTGGGTTTTTTGTTTGTTTTGTTTTGTTTTGTTTTGTTTTTTAAGAGAACACTCTTCAGTCCTTTTTCTCCTCAAAAAGGAAGAAGAGAAGAACATAAAACTCATTTTTCTTTCCTTTCCAGTTTCATAGCAGTACAGCATCTGGGGTGGGAACAGCTTTTGCTTGAAGTTTGGAACCCCCCAGGAGACAACCGTCTCACAAGTTATACAGATTTGGCAGCTATCATATGTGTTTCCACAGCCTCCCTGAACTCTCACATACCAAGTTGGATGTAGGAGGTCTTTGCCTGCAGTTGCTGCTCTGGCCACCAAATGATTCCTTATAATTTGTTTCTCAGTCTCTAAATTCATTTGTATAATTTGCATAAAGCTTCCCACATGGACTGCATTGTCCTCATGGATGTAGACCAAATATCTGTCTTGGCTTTAGGATCTAGAAAGCTTATTTCTACATCAGTGAGTTGTAAGTGCATGTGCCCTGAAAGGGACGAAAGTTAAGCTGAGCATAAATATATTAACATACTCCCCTTCTGAATACAGCATGATGCTCTTACAATTTTTTCCAGCGCCAAAGGTCAATGATTTCTTAATTATAGTGAGTTCTAACCATAATGAAAGAATAAAATAAATTCTGCTCCTCAGATTGTAACAAGTCTTCCTAATAAGATAAGAGTTGCTGATGTGTGAGAACATGCAGGGTTGGTTAAAGAGAAAGGAAACGACTAAATTGTAAAGACAGTGCAATTCAGTCAAATCCATCCACGTGGCAAGGTTTGCCCTCTGATGCTGGGCACTATATGCACAAATCAATAGACCTAACCTATTTAAGCCTGTCTGACAAATAACATGGCCAAAATCAAAGCAAGTCATGGATATTCCCTTCTCCCTCTGGCTCTAGCATTTAGTGGTGGCCTGGCCAGTCATTTTATTTGCTTGCCTCAAATGTTTCCCGTCAAGCTGAGTTACAAATGTATGTAGCCTCTCTTGTTTATCACAAGGGTAACAGGCAGAGCAGATCAAACTTTATATATACAGATAAGTGTACATTTAAGAGTCTCCACCAACTTTGTTTTACTGGAGAAAAAAAAAAGTACAAGGCCCTGCATTTAATTTCAGAAAAGTTGCTTTCGTAGTCTGCTCTCTCCCACGTGCATACATGTGTGAGGAGAATGCTTTTTCCTCTCTACAGCCAATGGTATAAAGATTCCTGGCAAAGCTCAAAATTAAATCCATTATCATCTGTCAGTAAAATGACTTCCAAATTCCAGCTGGATGTGATGCAACAGTCTCTTTAAAGAAAGACTCCCTCTGCATTTGTTATTGTACTGTCTCCAGGTAACTGAATTTTGGAAGCAGTTCAGTGCTGCCAGTCAGTGAAAAAGTCCAATTTCAGATATCTCAGGCTTTATTCCTGCCCCTTCCAAAACAGATCACAAGGTTTTATTCTTCTAACTAAATAAATAATTCCAAAGAAAACATTTTCCCACCCTTCCAGAAAACCCAACTACCCATCACCCTCACCCCATTCTCCTGCATTGTTAAATCCTGTATCATTACCTGGTATCTTCTGGCACAAAAGGAGCAGTTTCCCTAAGGTTAGGGGGTCCTCCTTGGAGATCTGCTTCGGTAGCACTCTCCATTCCTGCCACCATCAAGAAAGGGAGTCTTACACAGTAGTACTGAGAATAACCACTAACCTTTCTCAACAGCCAAACAAAGCAAAGTCTAAACAAGTGGATTTTGAAACATTACACTGTTACTGATGCAAAAATAAAAATGTTTCAGATCATAGAATGGTTTGGGTTGGAAGGAACCTTAAAGGTCATCTAGTTCCAACCCCCCTGCCATCAGCAGGGACACCTTCCACTAGTCCAGGTTGCTCAAAGCCTCATCCAACCTGGCCTTGAACACTTCCAGGGAGGGGGCAGCCACAGCTTCTCTGGGCAACCTGGGCCAGTGTCTCACCACCCTCACAGGAAAGAATTTCTTCCTCATATCTCATCTAAATCTCCCCTCTGCCAGTTTAAAGCCATTACAGCGGCTATAAATTGTACAATTGTAAAATTGTACAATTACAATCCATTAAAAACAACCATTAACACCATGGAGGGGTAAACAGACCTGAGATGCATGCCAGAGTTTGCCTTGAAAACATTGATAAAAAATGGTGGAAAGACATGGTGTCATTGTTTATTTTTTAAAGGAGAAGAGATTATTTATAAAAATACTTGCAATCTGAACTGGAACTGGAATATTTAATGGCTAGAACTATAATTCTTTGGCCTTGGTATCCTAATTCTGTGAACTTGTATTTGGATGGTCTGAATTGTCTGAGGATAATGTCTAATTGCAGAATGACTAAATTGCAACAATATATATTATTCTGAAATTGTTGCTTCAACTTTAATTCCTCTTCCTTTCTTTCCAATCTATTTCTGTGAGCACATACACTCCCCAGTAGACCTAGTTTAATTAGTAGGTTTTGGAAAGAAGTAGATGGAGTAATGACTATTTCCAGCCCTATTTTGATGCCTGTCTCCCTCGGTCATACTTGTGCCTAAAATCTGCTTTATAGAATAGCCATGATTAAACTTCTTAGTCCTAGGACTGTAACCCAAAACACCATCGTGCCTTACCTTATCATCCTCTAAATCGTTTACTCTTCTGTAAACCTGAAGTCTGTCTATCATCTCTTTATGTCCTGGTTTTGCTAGGATAGAGATAATTTTTTTCTTAGCAGCTAGAAGAGCACTGTGTTCTGATTTCAGTATGGAATTTGGTGTGAGAAGAATGTTGATGACAGACCAATGTTTTTAGTTGTTATTGGAAGATGAAGGACATTTCCAGTCTCCCTGTGTTTTGCTAGTCTGCAGGTGCAAAGGACTCAGAGGGAGCCTAATAATTAGCAAACCCAAACTGGCATTTGGATATGCCAGTGGGATATTCCATATTATATCGTGTCATGTTCAGTGTATTAATGTAGGTTGACCAGAAAGCTGGAGGATTCTCTTGGATCATTTGAGCTTGCTCTTCCAGGATTGTGGGTTTGGTTTTGAGACAGTCTCTGCTCTGAGTTCACTGGCTGGGAACAGGCTGGGCATTGGTCAGCAGATGTTGAGCAGTTGCACTGTGCATTACACATTTACATATTCCGTTATTACTGTTATTATTTTAATTCCAATTTTATTTAAATTTTTTATCTCAACCCACAATTTTTCTCACTTTGACCCTTCTGATTCTCTCCCCCATCCCATTGTGGGAGGGTGAGCAAGCAGCTGTTTGGTGTTTGGCTGCCGGCCAGGTTGATACCACCACGCCTTACCTCAGACCAGATCAGCATCCTGTGCTTCTCCCTTTCCCACCTCCATCATTCCACTTCACAAGCTTTTCTCATTCTGCATCTCCAGAATTGAAGCTGGACCCCAGTCCTCTGAAATAAATTCCCCCTGGCTGGCACATGCTCCTGCCTATGTCAGCAGACTGTGGCACCACAAAAACTCAAAGCCAGCATGCAAGACAAGAGAAGCGTGGCCAGCAGGTCAAGGGAGGTGATTCTGAACCTCACCTCCACTCTGGTGAGACCCCCCCCTGCAGTGCTGCATCCAGTTCTGGGGCCCCCAACGTAAGAAGGACATGGACCTGCTGGAGTGAGGCCACAAGGATGATCAGAGGGCTGGAGCACCTCTCCTATGAGGACAGGCTGAGAGAGTTGGGGCTGTTCAGCCTGGAGAAGAGAAGACTCT
>NW_010310343.1:43895-62302 GCF_000700745.2 Antrostomus carolinensis | reverse complement strand
CAACCTGGTCTAGTGGAAGGTGTCCCTGCTGATGGCAGGGGGGTTGGAACTAGATGATCTTTAAGGTCCCTTCCAACACAAAGCATTCTATGATTCTATAAGGGAGAGATGGAAAGTATTACGAATTGTGGCTTACCTTTGTGGAATTATCTGTAACGAAGTATTATTCTTCTGCTTCTTCAGGTGGACACCGTACAGTTATGCAAAGTAAACACAAAAAAGAGTTTTCTGCCTCCTGAAGTCTGCATGTGTCTCCTATGTGCAAGATTTTAGTGAGTCTTAATAATATGGGAAGTTGAAATAATTTGTGCTGTCTTTGTTTCTACAAATGACAGCAAAACCAAGATGCTGTCAGATTTTCTGCATTTCTTAAATTAGCTGTTTGAAGAAGAACAGATTTAATTTAAAATTCTCAGAAAACTAATTTTTTATTTAAAGAGCAAATGAAATAATTTTAGGAAAGGTAAACAATCTTTTAATCCCTGTCAGATGCTAACACTTGCTTTAATGTAAAAGCTCCACTTACTACTAATAGGTGTTGTATAACAAAGAAAAGTTGCAAAGATTAATCAGTAACACCTTATCATCAATAGTACAGCTTCTGCCATGACCAGCCATTCATGTGGATTCAGTAAGCTTTAAGCAAATTAAATGCAGCAAGAGTTTACATTGTATTATTACACAGATCAAGTGTAAAAAGATTTCTAATTAGCATTTTTCTTAGTTAACAAACTGTGTTAGCATTAATTCCCATCAGCTGAATTCCTTTATTTCACATTAACGGCAGTCAGAATGAAAAATCAGGTCTTTTCCCATCTCGCTCCATCTTATTACTTCAGATAAAGCAAAACATTTACTGTGCCAGGACTGCAAAATGCTGAGGGCCGTCAATGGCAAAGGTAAGCTAGTTAGCTAAAATGTATTGACCTGCCTGTGCCGGTGTTTCAGATCATGCCATCCTTAGTGCTTATTTTGTATGTAGTGATTTTTAAGAGAGGTACTAGTCAGTGTTTGAAAATAATGGGGAGAGATTTGAGATAAACAGCTGAGCTCAGCAGTTTGACCCAGTGTACCAGTTGTGGTGTCTAAGCCCTAATCCTCTTCTATGTGGAAATATTGTGAGTACACAAATATCATAAAGTCATTGTGACTGTCTGCCATCAGGTACGACAAAGTAAGACTGTGAGCAAAATGAAAGAAAGCAGAATTTCTTAGCTTTCTTTAAAATAGATGTTAAATGCAAACAAATTTTTTTTTTTTTGTGAACACACCTTCTTCCATTTGCCTTGAATTATCTTTGCTTGTCTTCATCATCCCACAAAATTCTATGATGTCTAAGCAATAACAATTTAAAGAAAGCACCAATTAATTAGTTATTTTTACTGCAAACTCCCATCAGTAAACCTTGAGTGCCATTACTACCAGTATGGATCAATGAAATGCAACTTTTCTGGTTTCCTCTTATACAGAAGTCTGACATTTAGAAGATTTATCTGAACTTTTTTTGGAGTTTGCAACACCAACTATTGCTTTCCAGGACTGAAAATTAATTGACTGATCTTGAAAGGCCATCTTCTGGTCTAATGATGTTTGGACAACACTAGAAAGGCAGAGCCATGCCACCAAGAAGCGTGAGAGTTTGGGTATAATAAAAGGCTACTCTGAAACTGAATCACTTCTGGGTAGTTCTCATTTCAGAGGTGATGGAATTTCATTTTGGAGATCATAACGTAGCTTTTGCACAAAAGGCTCAATCAGCTCTTTACGTTCCTTTTTAGAGCTTAGTACTTGGGATTCTAAGCTGATGCAAGTATATTGCTGTTATTTTGGGGCAGTAAGCTAGCTGTGGGAAAAGCTGATCGGTTCTGAAGCAAGGAAAATATTGACTACTAAAGCTCAACACTTACCTCATTCAGACCTTGCTGTCAGAGTTTGAGTAATTCTAGATGCGTTGAACAACAGTCTGAGGCTCAGATCTGTAAGCAGTTAGCTCCCCAGGTACCTTGGACGATCTGAGCTTATGGACCTGCCTCACACACCTTTGGCCACACACCCTGGATCACTGGAGGTGTACTCAACGTCTAATGAGAGGGCTGTCTAATAGGGCAAAACAGGGTAGACGGAGCTGGCTGACCCTTCTTTTCTGCCGAGAGTGAGTGGATTAGCAACGCGTAGTAGATACAATTGGCAGCACTTATCATCCAGTGGTTCTAGTAGATTTTAATGAAACATTAGTCAGTTTTATGTCAATATACTAAAGGATAAAGTTATAGTCCATAGAAAAATTGTTAGTTAAAGATTCATGATTTAAACAATGTACCTTTGTCTGATAGGTAGGATGCGGCCATGAAGAAGCAGAGGTGGAACTGATAAATTGCTGACTCAGTTAGCCAACCCCAAAGAACTGCTTTGTCTTGCCAAAAGACTGTGACCTTAAAGGAAAGTTAATTCTGGCAGGGGGAGATTGAGACCACTGACTCACAGACCCTCTACTCAATTCATACCACCCACTCAAAATAAATAGTTGGAATAATAAGATTGAGCATGCATACTAATTTCCATGCTAGGCAAAGAGATTTTAGCCAATCAATTAATAAAATAACCATGTATATGTATTAGGAGGCTTGAATACATTTATGCTTTGTGTATAAATAACCATGAATTTGAAGATTTGGTGTGCTGTGTTGGGACAGGCACCCATACATGCACATGTGTGCGATAAAAGGAAATACTTCCACTCTGTGTGTGGATCGGCTCTTTGCACACTGGGTGACAGACCCAGTTTTTAGGACAAGTTGATCCACTACATGTACTAGGATGCTGTTCAAATCAGAAACTTGCAGATCTTTGCAGCCAAGCACAGCGGAGTTCCCTGTAGAAAGTGCTATCATTTTTGCTTTTCAGAAATATGGCAAAATGGTGGAACGCTTCACAGCGCCGTAAACCTAATTCTTTGCCCAAGTGTTCATGGGAAAGGACTATTGATGATGCAGCTTGGGCTTTGGGAGGCATTCCTCAAGGCTGCATTTATGCCATCATCAATTATTCCATCAACTAGCCAGAAATTGTGTGGTTTTTCTGAAAGAATGACTACATTGCTGTTCCTGATTTTATCTACAGAGGGGATGTGAAGGCATGGAGAGAACAAAGGAAGGACAGAGCTCAAAACAGCAACCCTGGGGCACACTGCATTGCTGCTGCTACATACAAACGAGCAGTCCATGCAGCTGGAAGTGTGAGAAGGAAGGGTGAGAAGGCACTGAAGGGCAGGCGTTTGAAGCTGGGAGAAAATAATTCCAGTTCTGTCCATGCAAATACACTGCTGATGGGACATGGTGCTGGTGGGAGATGGCACTATTACCATTAGGGACTGCGCTATGTGTTTAATGTCTTTTTAAACTGAGATACCCTGACCTGCCTTAACCTATTTGTTTGCCCATCCTCCCACACTGGGCTCTGGACCCCCACTTACATATTTGGAATTTAAAGAGTTGTTGAAGGTGGGGAGACATTATGCACAGACTTTCATCCATTTGTTATCCTCAAGCCAGTGGGGAAATAGAATGTTTTAATCGAGTTTTGAAAGGCTGCTGACCTGGACAGGAAGCCCTGGAAATAATTTGCATTAGACTTTTTAAAAGAACAGTTTATCTGTCTGATAAAGATCAAACTGGGCATGTTGTACCCAGCTGCTCTCTGGGATATCTATGAGGATTTGATGATGGGTGCTTCAAAAAGCCTGTAGGTTTGGTTGTTTTTTGTTGGTTTTGGGTTGGGGTTTTTTGTTGGGGTTTTTTTTTCAGAGAACATAGGACACTTTGGTACTGCAGTATGTATGAAATATAATCTGGAGAAAGAATGGTAGATTAACACAATACAAAGCTATTTGTATGTTAAATATCTGTATTTTCAGTGTTGTTCTGTATGCATTTGTAAAGTTGGAGCTGCAAAACTCAGGCTGGATTCTTGATAGTTTTCTTCTACACAATGAAAGAAGTTCTCTAAGCTAACAGATGCTCAGTACTTTGTATCTATGAAAAGAAAAGTACAAGCATAGAAATGCAAACATTAGTGTGGGAGACCACAGCCCTTCCTAGGTAGAAGAGATAACTAGGCTCCTTCAGGGAAGAGGATATATGTGTTAGAGAGTTATCCCCTGTGCTATCCCTCCCGCTGCACTTCAGATGAAGGCTACCCACTCGGACCAGAAACAGGGGGATGCCTATGTATGTGCTGAACAATGAAACTGTAATATTTCCTTTATGATCATTTGGTTGTTTCAAGCTTACATTCATGACCTAGAGCTCTGGAAAACAGTCTTGATTATAATAATATTCTGCCAACTCTGGTGAAAGGCAGACTTGTTACCCTGAGATGGAGTTTCTGGTAGTAATGTGAGCTACCTAGATTATTGGCTAGATGGCAGTAGCAGTTATTTATGTGTTAATACATGTGCAGTATTTGCTATACCAGTTTGAAATTGAGCTCACTGTACTGGTGAAAAAGTTCCTATGTTTATAAATATCTAAGGGGCAGGTGTCAGGGGGATGGGGCTAGACTCTTTTCAGTCGTGGCTAGCAATAGGACAGGAGGCAATGGGCATGGGCTGGAACACAGGATGTTCCACTTAAACATGAGGAGAAGCTTCTTCACTGTGGAGGTGCCAGAGCACTGGAACAGGCTGCCCAGGGAGGTTGTGGAATCTCCTTCTCTGGAGATGTTCAGGACCCACCTGGATGCAGTCTTGTGCAACTTGCTCTAGGTGAACCTGCTTTGGCAGGGGGATTGGACTGGATGATCTCTGGAAGTCCCTTTCAACCCCTGCCATTCCGTGATTATCACAAATCTGCCCTATGCTGCTGTGTGCTCTCTTACAGCCAGCAAAAGGCAATTTTCATAAGACCCTTTCAGCCCCTGCCATTCTGTGATTCTGTGATTATCACAAATCTGCTCATCCCTATGCTGCTGTGTGCTCTCTTACATCCAGCAAAAGGCAATTTTCATAAGGACAGCTCACTATTTAGCTGCATGCTTCTTTCACATTTGTGGAATGCAAAACAAAACACCATTAGTTGGGCCATTTTAAAGAATAAAGTTTTAATTAACATTATACACATCAACCAAATGCCTACTGCTCCAGGACAGTGGAAGCTTATTTTCTCTCAACTCCCCATTAGATTCCTAATTTATGTATTTCCTGTGTTTTCTACAGTAGTGGATTTGGGCAGGGTATGGGCTGCAGTTTGCTGGCACAGTGATGTGGGCTCATGGCAGCAGCAAGCCGGCAATAATTCTAGGATCAGAATTATCTGTGCCAGCATGAGGGCTCTTATATCTAGTCAGGGGATGTCACTTAAGATGGTGGTTTAGCTTCTCCAGCAGAAGGCCTCCTGTCAGCACAGAAGTCTCCGTGTGCACAGTCACACTGGGAGAGTGGCTGTCAGGAAAAGATCTGCAGTTTAGACAAGGGAGCATGTAGAGGAAGCTCTGGAAGCTGATCCCTGTAATTCCCAAGAATGTCAAGGAAACCAGTGGTTTGGAGGCCACGTGAAGTGCACTGTGGCAGGACCACTGGAGACTGAGGTTGTACAACTGCTGTGATGCAGCACCAGTCTCCAGCCCGATGGATGCTAACAGAGAAGGGTGAACACAGCACAGCCTGGGACAAACACCTTTCAGAGAATCAGGCAATGTACCGATCCCACCATTGAGTCAGAGACCACCAGGATGATTTGGTTTTCAACTTCTAAACACAAATAGATGCTGCTTGACAAGAATATGCAACTACTCTATCCATCAGAGAAGGAGACTACCCTGCAGGGATCTCTTCGCAGTGACCTTGGCCTCATTCCATAGCTGGGTAGGACATTAGGTTTCCTGGGGTCTCAGGGAATGACACACTGATGTTTAGGCTTGGATTTGGGAAACCTGAGGCCCAGAGGAGCTGATATACATCCTCTGGCTCGTCTTCCTTGATCTGGTGTTTGCAGCGTCCTCTGGAGCCCTCTGCCATCACCCTCTCTGCATCCACAGCTGCTTTCAGCCCTGCTGCCTTGCCTCACCACCTGTTGATAGATGCACTCTCACGCGCAGCCTTCAGCCCGGGGAGATTAGACCCACTCATATCTGAAATGATTGAATGTGAAAATGGCTCAGCCTCTTCCATGCTGCTCCCCTACGGACCCCTGTCCCCCCCCGAGCAGCTGCCCCCCCACCCATGAAGCCCCTTGGAGCAGCTGCTGTCCGTCTGGCTGTCCTGGCCTCCTCGTCAGCTGTTTGATGTCACCCATCAATCTTCCATCTTTCTTGCAAATCTCTGATGATCAAGTTTCACATTTCCAGGACTCTGGCTGTAAAGCCCCTTTCACTGGTATAATTAGTAATTAGAGGAAAAATGTTAGCAAACTCCTCTTGGCATAAACAGACACTCAATCCCCATCTGTCAGGTCAGGAAATTCACATTAGGGTGAAGACCCAATACAGATTTTTCTATCTGAGCTGAGTGACCGCACACGCTCTGCACTATTTAATTAAGCTGGCCACATGACAACGGGCAAGAGCTATTTATAAGTGACCACTTAAATTATAAACAATTTTCAGTGTTGTGAAAGTCATGGTGTCTTTCCCACTAGGAGTCCCCATGGGCTTTGAAAGAATTAGCTCTTTCAGCAATGCTCTGCAAACTTTGGAAAGGAGATGGAGGGTCTGAACAACATGACTGCTGTTCAGGTCCATGGTCTGTCATGGAGATGCACTGCTGTGGAGTCATCCTATCATTCAAGCATGACAGGTAAGGCAGACTGAGGACTGGATCTCTTCAGTACAGTAGACGAACTCATGACAATAGGTGAAGCTGAAGACAGATTAGTTCAGACTGGAAAGAAGGCCTTGCATATTTAATGTGGAACACAGCTAATGGCTGGGGACAATTAGCAGGTGTTCTGATGAACACCCTTCTCTGGAAAGTTTCCAGGCAAGATTGGATGTTTCTTCCTCCTGTAACAGATGCTATAGCTCTAAAATAAGCTAATTTAGGCAAGTTTTGGGCCTTGCATTATGCAGGAGGCTGGAGCAGATGATCACAATGTCTTCTTCTGGCTTTATCGTCTGTAATGGAACCAAGTTATGCCAGCCAGGCCATGCCTAATCCGTAACTTGGGCACTATACATTGTTATTTCCTACAGCACATCCTCTGGTCTTGTTCGGCTCCTCTTGAGAGCTGCTTTTTCCTCTTCTGCAGAGGAGAAGATTCACATATGACAGAGGATCAAGCCTTACTCAGTGGGAATTAGAAAATATGATGCGATTCTTCAAGAAGTATTTAACTCTAAAGTACCCAGGCCACTGAATAGCTTAAAGAGACCTATCTTAGGAGCTTGAGAGGGACAGGGTGAACCACAGCTGCTGGAGTGGGAAAAGGGGAGTTTCTGGAGAGGAAGAGAACCTTCAGAAGCTATATGAGGTGTTTCTTGTCATAGGCTTTTTATCTGCACGATATGTAGCTGAAGAAGGGTGCAGATAATTATATTTTTGTTGGACCATTTCCAGATATGCTGAACACTGTGTCTCAGGGTAGTAAAAATCAAACTGGACATTGAGTTTACTGGTAGATAAAAAATAGGAATTAATACAGCATCACAGGAGAAATTGTAAGAAAAACAGAATTAAATTCTTACAGTAGCATAACCTCATACTTTTGACATGATGCATGCCTCAGAATGCTGACCTTATTTTAAACAACTTAAAAGTATTTGACCTTAACAGCCTAATAGTATTCTCTTAAAATATTTTTCTGAGCTTATGTTCCTAGGCCTCAAAAAGGAAAGGTGAACTTGAGGAAAAATAAACCAGTTATGTAGGATCACACTGACATCCTTAACTCCACAACTGATAACTTAAGATCACTTTCAACAGCCCCTGTCACTTGAGCTAACTGGAATAACTGGTAACAGCAGAAGTTTGCTATTTGGTAGATGAATGAGCATTAAAAAGAGATGAGGTCATACAATTCTTACTATCACGTACTACTGGCTTTCAGAGAGACTCTATGGCAGGGAAGGAGTGGTGGGATGTGGACTATCTTCTGATGGTGGCTGAGATCAAAAGAGACCTCCTCTGCTATCTCCGAATGAGCTGTGATCCTTGTGCCCCCTCGCTGTTCCCTGGTCCTTACTGCAGTTCTATCTTTACCTGGTGCTTAAATACATGTTGTAGTTCAATCCCTTTTCCCCACCACTGCCCCAGTTTCTTGGCTCAGCTTGTCTTTGACTCCCTTCTCTGATTTGTCTCACCAACACTGACTAGTGCCCTGATCAATCTGTTTCTCCAACTCTCTATGTTTACGGTTATTTCTCCCTACCTGTGTTTCTCGAAATCTCTTGTTGTCCTGTACAACTCCAGCTTCTCAGACTCTCCAGGCACCCTTTGTGTTCACCCTCTTTTCTGCCTTCTTTACTCTTTTCTCCCTGCCCAGCCTCTGGGTTTATTTAGACCAACTCTACCTTGGACACAACTCCTGCTAGAACTAATCTCTCTCCTGCCACACCTCTTCATCTGACAGGTTTCCAATGTAGCCTGTGGCTCCAGCCTTTTCCTCAAGCTGATTCTTTCCTCCTCAGATTCCTCCTCCTTTTTTCTTCTGAATGTAGCCTTCCCTTTTCCTTAGACTGATGCCCCGAGCATTAGCCAAACAACTCCTGTTTGAAATTTCTATGCTCCAGTCAATTCCCTGCTCTGTATCAATTGGGTTTTACTCCCTTCTCTCCCTCCTTCACATCTGCTTCCATTCAGTAGGTCCTCTCCACCATGTTTTCTGAGTGCCAGATGCAGATCACAGAATCACAGAATGGTAGGGGCTGGAAGGGATCTCTGGAGATCATCTAGTCCAAGATAACTGCAATCCCAAGGGAGTCTGTCCTACCACTGTTAACTCTAGGAGCAGTGTCTGTAAGAAGCAACCTACTTGACTTCTTCTGCATGCAAATCATGCCCAAAATCCTTGGTGACTTCAGCTGCACAGCTTTGACCTGTGCATGTCAAAATGAGACCTTTCTTTCCAATTTGGCTAAGCTTTGATAGTTTTCACAAGGAGAGAAAGAGGAACACTCGACTCAAAAGCCATTCCCTCTCACAGGACCACATTTTCATTTGACCTTTAGTATCACTACAACTTCTGAAATAAATTTACCAGAACATGTTCAATATGAGAAAAAAAAAAAAAAGTCCATAATTTCATCTTTCAATTTTTTAAGTTGAATTTTCCAGACAAATTTTTTATCGTGAATATGACAATGACTGGGGCAAGCGAGGGACAGAGTATGTGGGAGAAGTCTAAGTGAAAGGAGACTTGAAAAGGAAGAAATGTATACCAGAGGTATCAATGTCTTTTTTGCTTTATCAGCGGTTGCAGTAGTTCTTAAATGACATAGTTATGATGTAGTACTCTCTTCACCCCTCTGCTTGTCTTGTCTTCTCCTATTTCATTCACTCTCTTCTCTAATTCCCTGTCCCCAACATCTTTATTCTTCAGTTCTGTACCTGTTTCATCTCCTACTCTATTTCCTTATACTCCCTTTGCAACTCATTTTGTTTTTCTTTTCTACTCTACCTTTTAATTATCTCCTGAATCTCTTCTCTTGGCTCCTTTTCCCTCATGTCATAACTTTCCCCCCCCCCCTCAATCTGCTCCATGGAATAACTATGGCTATGAGGAAAAAAAAAAGCCAAGAACAATAGCTGTAAGGCCAGATGTCTGTACATCAGTGTTCATTTGTACTCTTATTTTTGGTCATACACAAAATGTGCCCAGCTGTTGCACTAAGCCCTTTAAGCAATCAACAAATCCCTGCTCTGCCTGCCCTGAATATATTCATCCGTAGAAGCCCATCTGGAATTGCTCATCTCTTCTCAGGTCCTACTTCTGGGTCTGATTGAAGAAATTATTTTATAAAGAACATTTTGAGGAAATTTGAGCAAATCCCATCATCTTAGTTGAAATCTCTTTCAAGTGACACTATGTTTTCCACTGTGAAAGCTGGGTGTGTTTCCTCTTCATTGTTCTGTGTCCTCTCTATCTGTCCCTCCCTTGCTTCATCTCCATTCCTCCATATATTACTGCTGTGCTGTGAATTTGCTGGAGAATGTGTCTGATTTGTCTATGTTTGAAAGCCCCAGGCTGCTTAGTGATAACACCTGTCCAGCCAGTTAGAGAGGGTGCAGATCTAATGGGGACTGCAAAGGGAAGCAGAGGCAACTCTCTCCATTCAACACCGAGGGTTAATAGAAGGAAAATATTGATGTTTTATTAAATTACTCCTATAGGTCGGATCATATAACGTGCCCAAGATCTAAACAATGATCCTGTTCTGGAGGAATGTGAGGTTCAGACTGATGAGATAAACCGTTTGCTGGAATATCTCTCTGAGTTCACTAAATTGCTTCCCTTATTTAATTACAAATTAATTGAAAACACTCCTTGCCCAGTGGAACAATACTTAAAACCTGATTTGTTGATAGTATCCTAATCCTCTTTAATATTCCCATAGACTCTCCCATGATTATGTCATCAATTTTACACTTTTTTTTACTTCAGCAAAATCTTTTATGCGGGACTCATTTACATAAATAAGAGAAATAGCTGCAGCCCTGAGGTAGACGCAGTTTTACTAATCCCAGCCAGGGTGATGCTGTCATAAATAAAAAAGTGGCACACTTGCAATTGATGTATATTTGGTAGCAGAGACATGATCAGAGCTCAGATGGGAAGGATGTAGCTTTGTTAGCAGAGAGGAGAGATGAGTATTCGGACAGGAAGCAAATTAAATCTATGCAGGAAGAGTCTGAGTTATGGAATTAGTTGAATTTAAAAGCATCTGTTGAGTCACATGTCTTCTGCTTGTTGCATTTCTAGTCTTCAACTAGTAGAAGATTACTCTCCTTGCTGCACTTTTCAGTACTTAGCATGATCCTCCTCTTGATACTCCAAGGCAGGCAGAGTTTGCCTGAAGCAGACAGCTCCACTGTGTGGTAGAAAATCCTGGCCAACAAAGAGAAAAATCTAAGTTTACTTTCAGTCCCCAGGAAGCAAGTTGCTAATTTTTCAGCCAAGCCATTGGCCTCTCCATTTGGGATGATGTCTACTTGCCTACTGGGAAATGCTTTGTAAAAACAATAGAAATGCAAATATAGCAGTGATAAAGTACTTAGCAAAATAAAATTCTTACAAAATATCTGTCAGCCAGCATCTTACTCAGACAGACCAACACTAATGAACCCAAACCACTGTCCGCTTTCCTTCGCCCAGGTAAAAGCTCCTTCTTTCCCTTCTATCCTGTAGCTGACCTTTCTCCTGAAACACTAATCAATTAAATATAATATAAAGAATTTATATAGTGTACCAAAAAGGCTGACTGATCTGAGCAATTTTGTACACCAGAATGGAGGAAAGAAAAAATAAAATCTGGAGATTCTAGGTCTAGATTCTAGATTCCAGATTCTAGATTCTGGATTTGTTAAAGCACCTTCCCTAGCTTCAGTGGGGACAGGATGCAGGGATGAGGGGATGTTTTATGCAGCTTGGTCCTGGCTATTTTGGGTAACAAGTAAAAAAGGTTGAAGTCTAATAGGCATCTGGTGCAAATCCCAGGGCCCTGGGGACATGCAGTCTTAGGAAGACACTTCTTGAGAAGGCAAGTACTCACTTCACACTCTCATCTCTGCAGATTTTTTCAAGTATAGCCCTGTCCCTAGCACAGAACAGCAATCTGCTTCTGAAGTAATAGCCCTGTGAGTTGTAATGTCACAGAGGCTAGGTCCCTGCAAATGTCACACTCTGCTGTAGGTGGTAAAGGCTAAGACTTACTACCATCGTATGAATGTCAAATAGCTACAGAAGTCATTTAGTTAGCTCACAGATGGGCATAGTTCAGAGGTTTCTCTGAATTATGTCCATCTGTGTTGTAGATCTGGAAGGCTGAGATTGCATGTGCTGAGTTTTCCAGAAAACTGGGGCTCTTAACATAGAGGAACTATAAGGTATTGCCTGAAGCTCTCCATTTGGTTGGGCTATTTAGCCAGGTTCCTGTGAAAATAAGATGGTTGGACTCAATAATCTTAAAGGTCTTTTCAAACCAAATGATTCTATGATTCTAAATATAGCCTGGGGTGCTACATAAGCATCTCCATGATTAACCAGCTAGAGCTTGTTTCACGCTGTCAGTATCCATCCTAGCTATAGTTGAGTGTTCTGGTAGTGAGTCCAGGACCCATCTGGAATCCCACTGAGGTGGACCTGTCAATCTTCATTAGCCCAAAGAAGTGAAAGGCTAGAGCAGCTCATCAGAAGTGAACATCAAATGAGTAAAAAAAAAAAAGGAACAGGGTTTTTGCTAGTTCCACCCTGCCAAGGGGGTGGGGGGGGCCTTTTTTCTCTTTGACAAAGGTGGTCAGGGGTGGGGGGAGGATGTGCACTCCTGTGCCATGGGCACTCTCAGTTACATCCTCTATACTTCCAAGTAGTCAATGTCCCTGTGCATTAACAGCATCAAACCATTTGCACTTGTCCCCATCTGCCAGAGAGCTTTTAATAGTGCCTTCTCCTGAAGAAGACTGCTCAGTGCAGCTAAATTCAGCTCCAGAAACCCACCCTGAAATAAAAATCACTGTGGTCTATGTACCTGTGAAATAGGGGCCATGCCTCTGGGATTGCAAAAAAATACCCAAGCAAGTTTGGGTAGTCAAATAACAGAAGGATTAATGTATCAATGGATACAGTGAATGAAAGGCTGGAGCAATGAATATAACTAATGGCCTCAAAGATTCTGGGATAATGGAGATTGCAGTCTTGGGTGTTTGCAGTGTCCCTAGGGATTTTAAGATAAGGAAAACTCAGCAGAGGTTCCGTCCTCGGTGGATCAATGGAAAAAGAACAGGCACAAATGACTCATGACTTTCAAAGATTATGTGAACATGTAATGGCTAGATACCTGTATCACCACCTATGTTTTCCTAAAGTCGATTTACAATTTTCCGAATTTCATTCTTCCTAGGGCTAAAGTAGTCCCTTTCTTACCATTTTGTCATGGTTGGAGTCACTTTAACAAAAATCAGGAAGATTAATTTCTCTTTAATTACAGTGAAAGGTGGGGATGGAAGGGAGCAGGAGACCCAAAAGTCATAAATTAGTTAGGGCAGAGAGGGAGGAAAATGTTCACAAACTGCTGACAAGATTAATATGCAGTTGATGGGAAGCGCTTTCACACCAGGGTGCCAACAAATAAACACAATTCAAAAATATCGTCTCCGCTGCAGTGGATAAGGGTGGATTCCCAGTGACAAGGAGGGAGGGAGGGGGAAACATTTAGAGAGGGCTGGAGACCTGTTTGCCCTGTGAAGCTTCATGCCCAGAATTCCTCTGGTGGAATCTGATAGCGAGGGGCTAGCCAGGCCAGAGGGTTACTGCTTTCCGCATTAAAAAAAACCCAACCAAACCCAACAAAAACAGGGAAAGGAGGCTTGGGCAAGGGAGGTTGAGGACTGTGTGTGAAAACCTGAAGATCAAGGCTGTGCACAGCTGCTGCGGGGCTGGGAGCTTCCACCTGCTGTGAGCACAGAGCTAAGATCACGAATGCTGCAGGATTTGCAGAACTCGGAGACAAACAAAAGGGTCGAGTCCTCTCCGTGCACGGCGTGCAGTAAGAGGTTGTCCCCGATTTAAGTAACACAAAAAATGTCTTGCTAGCACAGGTTGCCTCAAAATAATAATTAAAAAACCCCAAAAACTTTGGGGTGTAAGTTATAAAGCAAGAGGGGAAGCACTTCTACCAGCTGAGCAATGTGCTGCCAGATTAACAGTTTACAATGTTTACCAACAAAAAAACCACAAAAACCCAACCTGATTATTTTCCCTTTCCTTTTACCTTTTCTGCCTTTGTTCACTGTTTCCTCTATCTCTCCGTAGCCTGCTTATCTCCCTTCCCTGCTGCCATACTCCAGCACTGAGGGAAATGCTGCCATTCCACTGTCAATCACCTGTTGAAAAATTCAATTTAGATAATATTTCAGCTAAGCTGGGATGTAATTGCCAGGCCTGGCAATTGAACAGCATTGGATTATATGTCTATATATATCATCAGAGGAGGTTTAATGAAATTGTTCACTAATGAAATCTTAGCTTTAAGACTTCACATCCCTTCAGAGAAATGTGACATTAAGAGCCCTCTACCTCTGTTGTGTAACTGAGAAGTTGTTACTGTGACTGGACTGTAAACAAAATGATGGGAATGCCATCAGTTACTTCAAAAAGGAAACATTTTTAATGCCTGTGTCCACCTTATGGTTAAAAGTACAAACTTGTTATTCCTGTCCTGTGGCTCTTCACTCTTGCAGTCCTACAACCTCTGTCCCAAGCTGCTTATTTCTTCCCAGCCTTTCCACCCCAAAACTGCTTCCCACCCCTTCCAACCTTGATCCGTTCAATGACTGTGCACCCAGCAAACTACACAACAATTTTGCATTGTGTGTAAATGGGGACTGTAAAGGATGACAACCAGAGTCCCTCTCCTTGCCTGTTTGAAAGGGATTGTTTGAATCTAGGTTTCCAAAGGAAAAAGGCACAGAGTAACTCCATCACACTGCACTTCACCTGCACCTCTAAGCCTCTGTTGGGTAAGGAGGGACAATTTTTACTCCTTAGGCTGATCCAATTGGTCTTGTAACCTTTCTGTTCCCACCGGAGCTTGACAGCTCTGTCTGTGTAACAGCTAATGCCTCTCGGTTGACCTCCAGGGTCAAGGACATTGTGCTGATCTGGGGATGACAGTAATAGTTCTGTTGACAGATGCATTTCACCAGCTGTATGGCCGCATGGTGGGACTTGAAGTTAACCCTTCCTGTGCCACCTGACACCGATGGCTCAAATGCAACTTGCATGAGAAAGATCAGCTACAGCCCCTTTACCCTCCACAAAGTACAAATCTCTCCAAAATAAATTGCCCCATCATTTCAAGGAAGAAATAAGCAGGTTCTAAATACCAGGCTCTCCCTACACCCTCTCCTTCTCCTTGATGTAGTCTGGCTCTATGCCTCTTACCTCTTTTCTCTGTTTGCTTTCTCTCAAATCCCTGCTTGATAGTCAAAACACTCATTTAGACCTTGCAATCTCGCTTTGGTTCTGCCCCTGGCACTAAGACCAAGTCCTCTCCCAATGGCAAGACTACCTCAACTACTGCACTGAGCATCCTGGCTGGTTGTTGTTGATGGACCTCCTCCTTGCTCCTTTTCCAATTTCTCTGATTTCTTTCTCTGAATTTTTTTATCTGTCCACCTCTTTCTCCCTCACCCTGTAGTGCCCAGTCCTTACGTTAAATGACTTCACTGGTTGCATCAGTGATGTTTTGATCTGAGTGTAGTTTTCTTTTTGCTTCCATCCTCTTCAGCACTGGGCCAATGCCCTTATTCACCCACTCAACTGCCCTTACGGCACATTTTCTGTGAAGCACTACCTTCTTATAGTTCTGTCTCTAAGGTTTTTTCTCTTTATTTCCATTTCTTCTTCACTTGTTTCTCAGCCCTTTTAGGATCTCGATGGGGTCTTGTTCCCTAACAACCTCTCAAGCTTCTGTACTCACACCTACTCTGCTTCCTTTGACATGTTTTTTTGCCTTTTTTTCCTGTTGACTCCTTCATTGCCCCAAATAAATGTCTCTCCACCTCTATTCTCTGAGTGTCCCTTAGGACTTGTGTAGCTGGCTCAGGGAAGGAAAGCGTTTCACAGTACTACTCACCCATGAAGCCGTGGCAGCAGCTGTTGTACCTGCAGTGACCTACCACTTAGCTGAGAACCACCAGAAACAGTGCTGCACTGCCCTCGGCTTCCAGGAAGACTCCTGAGACTGCAGGACAGCTACACCTGAGACCAAACCTAACTACCCCATATCCAACCGATTTGTGTATGTGAACAGCAAGATGAGAGAGCCCACCAAAAGGACTGCAGCCTTTGGATCTACAAGTCTAATAGTCCCAAATTGCAATCCTGTAGGATGCAAGCATGCCCTTTGTGTTTCAAGACTGGCCTATAAAAATCAGAATAGATGGTAATTCTGCAACTGGAAAAAAACAGTCTGGTGCCTTCTGGCATCTCTCACCCCTAGTCCCTTTTTCCTTCCTCTCCTTCTCCCATATTTTAAAAACTGAGCAAGACTAATATAATTGAAAGCTCCTCATTGGATCATAAAAATGCTGTTGGAATCCACTCCCGTGTAGCAAGATATAAAAAGGTGAAAAAATGCACAACTGAGGAAAGAGAAATAAAGATAAAATGCAGAAGAATTTGTGTTTTAAGAACTCTTGCAATGCATACAGAATCAGACAGGTCAAAATACTCTTCTGGTTTTTACTTCTGCTTTTAACATTCTGATTCCCTTTTAGATCTACATTTTCATTCTAACTTGTTTCTGTTTCAGAATCCTTTTTTCCTTATGCTTAATTTCCCCTGCCTTTGCTGAACTACTTGGACTGCTGAGGAGTTTTTATAGAGTGTACTGGCACATCTTTGTCTAGATTCTAAAAAATATATATTGGCCATGTGCTTAAAATCACCAAGAGAACCTTCATCAGCACACACCACTCTTCCTGTCCTAATCATAAGAACAATTCACAACTTAATTTTCCACTGTGACTGCAACATTGCTTAACACCCATTTTGATAGAGGATTTATGAGGGGCTTGAACTACCAGGATGATATGGATCAGTACAGGCACCTTCCCCCTACCCCTTAGCTTTATTAGATTAAGGAAAATTGATCTATCTCCAAAGCTGCTCTCTAGGCTTACTATTACCCTTTTCTGGATTTAAAGAAATAGTGCACATCTCTTCATTGTCCTCACATAGACACAGTTGATTCATCAAGTCAAATTTTTAAAAAAGTAGACAAAAAGAGATGAGAAATTTTCAGAGGCTTGTATTTGTGTGTGTTGCGCATTTGCAGAATACATATTTTTTAGTGCATAGCAGTGAAGTGGTCTTTCTAAATCTGAATATGATATTCCAGTATAATTTTGCTAATAACCTTGAGGCTTGTACATCCTTTGTAGTGACTAAATGTTAAAAACTTTTCTCCTCTTCCCGTGCTATGAGGAAATTCTAAGTTTGCCTTGATTTTCTAAAGGAAGACATCACAAAAAGAGTACTATTAAAAAAAAAAAAAAAAGGCAAAAAAAGCAAAAAAAAGCCAAACCTTTCCAAGCAGGTGGATTTCGCACTTAATCCTAGAAGCAGCAAAACTGAACGTTCACTTTTGTTTCACCAGGCAGCAAATTTCTGCAACCGGTCCCGGTCCTGGCCAGGCTGCTGCTTCCCATGGTCAGAAGCCTCCCTCTATCGACCAGCAATTTCACTGTTCAAGAGAAGGAAGCTTTGGTTATTAGCAAAAGCAGGAGCTGATCTACCAGGTATCTGGGACCTCTTGTAAAAGGGCTTTGCACGTGCAAACAAAAAAATAAGTATCTACATAATTTTGAATCGTTTCTACATTGGCTTTGTTTTGTTAATTCAATGTACACTTAATACTATTGAACGAATTAGTCCAACAGGGCTAGGAGATGAAATTCCATTTGTTTATAAGGAATAAACTGTCTTCTTGCCATTGTGTTTCTGTTCCTAACCACAGTGAAAAAAAATGAATGACTTTGGCCTACATATTTCTCAAGGGCCTTCAAGCAAGAACTGTGGAGAATGGAATCAGTCAGGTCTAGCATTCGGGGATCACTGGGCAATCTTGGCTAAAGTCACTCAGAACAATTAGGATAAATTTGCTGACCTCTTATTTTATAGTTACTCAGGAGAAGCACTCAGTACACATTGGTCCCTATAAATATCCATATTTGATGGCTCCACAAATAAAAAGAAAAAAAAATGAATTAAATTGAGTAAATATATGTTCTGTGGGGTTTTTTCAAGCAAAATTGTCAGGGGAAATCATAGATCTGTGGGATTGTATTTATTTACAAACTCCAGTCTACTGCACAACGGAGAAGCAAACTCGGGCAGGCAGCTAAGGACCCTTTCTCAACTGCGCATTGACCTGAGCCATTGTGATGATGGAGCAGATCCTCACCCAGTGTCAATGAACACGATGCCATTAACTTCAGTGGAGCATTGCTGAAGGACAACTGGCTGCATGACTTGTCCAGGAGACACTCTCACAGTTAAGGGCTTTGTCGTGTGATTTATTATTAAAACCTAGGGGTGTGCAGGAGAACTGGACGGGGTATGCTGCATTGCTATTTTGAGTTGCTTAGGAAGGCTGCAATGTGCACCCAGAGACTTATTTTAACGGGGTTGCTCAGAAATTGCAACTAGGGAGCATGAATTAAGAAAATGTAGTGAGTAAGTAAGCTGAGGGAAAGA
>NW_010310343.1:0-43883 GCF_000700745.2 Antrostomus carolinensis | reverse complement strand
TTGAACATATTTCTAGATTTCCAAGACTACAGCTGTGGGAATAATTAAAAAAGCACACTTTTTTGGATAATTTATTTTTGAAACTCTACAAAATTTGTCAAATCATTTATCTGATGAGCATTATTTGACCAGCTGTACAGGGAGCCACACCGGAGTGCTGTAATGAGTGCTTTGGAATGCAACCAGCATTAATGTGCCTGCAATAGTTGGATAATTCTTCTACCCTTCTCTTTTCTGTGGTTTGCCTGTAACTATGGCCCCGCTTGATCGCTGTTATGATGTGAGCTTTGAATTCTCTCTCTCCTTTGGCCTTTTCCTTTTGGCAGTTCCCGCAGAGCTGAGCCCTGATTAGAACCACAGCAGGTCATTTGATCTTCAGATGGCTATAAAAGGTCTGTGCAAGTGACCATCTCGCTTCTGTCCCAAATGGATGATCATGCATAGCGCACATTGCCACACTCCTGGCATGACTTCAGCAAAACTGGCGAGTTCTCCTTCCAGAGCTAAAGCATAACACAAGGTACAAGGAGCAATTCCATTAAATGCCCCTTTAAACTGTCAAATTTAGCAGGAACTTTAAAACAGAGCAGACTTTAAAGTGATGAGGGAGAAGTACCGTTTCCCTGCTTGAAACTGCAGCTGGGTTTGTTACCATCAGGTGTGATATGAAGTCAGCATTTTCCTTGATGACTTTTTCCTTTGCCATTGTTGCAATCTGGCACTGCAGATCGGAGCCTCATTCCAGGTTCTTAAAGGGAACTGTTACTTTCCTGAAGGATTTTATTCCTTGCCTCCTTCTAAATGGATTTTATTATTTTGCAATTTCTCAAAAATAGGTGAATTTGATAAAAACCAGATATTTGGAACCAAGATGGAGAGTTCAGATAGTAACAGTTTCACTGCAGAAAAAACAGAGGTTTAAATACTCATGCTATTACAAGGTCTACAGTCATGTGCTGCTCTCTTTCATTCATGGGGTTCTTCAGAATGTTGCTGCCCTTTTTTCTGGCAATTGCTCTGTTCAGGTGCTGGTGGCATGACCATGTGAAAACACAGATACCGATTAGCTTCCCAGCTTGGTGGGAAACACCCACAAGAGGGTTCTCCATATCTCTGCACCTGCAGGTACCTTGCTTTGTTCACAAGACACATGCTCTGGAACACAGGCTGTCAAGTGCTGGACACAAAATTGTTTCTTTGGGAATTTCAGCCTCTTAAGCAGTTCACAAAAGACAATGTTTCAAGAATTCACTCTGATCAGACATCGAGGCAGAGTGTGAATTTTTCTACTGCTTGCACAGCTGCCGTCTTCAGACATGGATGCTATCAAGGCCTGGAATTCGTAATGCAGAAAATCTTCATATAATTAAATGTCTCCCCCCTTTTTTTTTTCGAAGTGCAAGTATCATCTGGGGATGCCTGGTGCAGGAACAGTACTATTTATTGCTCTGTTATTATATTCATCATTTTAATTGTGTTCAAATGGCGGATTTCAAGCCAGAAGCCTGAAGTTTCATTCCCAGCTCTAAGATCAACTCATTGAAAATACTTGGGACTCTATCAGCTTGTGGTTAAGTGTCCCAGTAGGAAAGAAATATTGCTTTGCTGTTCACTCATACTGTCCATTAAGATATCTCAATACACTCTACATCAGTTCTCATAAGTCTGATCTCAAGTTGGAAAATGTTAATAGCAAATGGTTTATGAGTTTGAAGCAGCCCATTTTAGTTTTTTTTCCCCAAAAGTTATTTTTGTGAACACTTTTTAAAAAGACAATTATTTAAAGGTATAATGGAATCAAATTATAAAATATACAGCTTCTTGGAACATATAATCTCATTTTTGGTTTTGGTAGTTTTGATTGATCAGCTGAGATGTGAGTATTCTTCAAACCAAGATTTTTCCACTTTCTTGGTAAAATATCACGGTAAAATTTGTTGAGAAGAATGATCAGCTAAGGAAAAGAAATGTGGTTCACAAGATGCCAAATAGAAAAGTGATTCAGCACTGATATAAACTCTGACTGTTCAGTTAATTTTATATGCATATAGTTATCATTAACACTTCCACGTGTTGGGATAGCTTATAAGTATCAAGAAGCCATTCTTACTGTCAGTGAATTAATTAGAAGTTTTCAGATACATTTTATTTTTGTATTGGAAGTGCCCTACTTCAACTCAGTCCAAATATTTGTACAGAAATTAAAAGCTAAGTACTGGAATGTCCACACAAACCCAAACCCAAATTCCTCTTCTATTAGTGTTCAATTGCACTTATATTATACAAAGTCATATCACAGAGTTCTGCCAGATGTCAGGGAACAAAAAGGCACACACTGCCAGGTGAGCAAAGGGCTAAGACATCTGTGTTGCAAAGCCAAAGGCCAACCACAGAAATATCTTGGCAATAGCCTTCACCTGAGGGGATCAGGTGTCTCTTCTGGAATGCAAGTCCAGCAGTACAGCAAGCACAAGGGCTTCATGTGATGAAGTGCACTAAATGTCTGCTGAGATGGCCAAAGTTACTGCTTTTCTCTGGCACTTCTGCCTTGGTCCTTTTCTGGAGACAACACCTTTTTTTTTAGCAGAAGTAGAAGAATAGGAAGCACCTCTATGCCCAAATGCTGCAGTTCACAGACTGGTGTTTCAGGTTGGCCCAAAAACTTCAAAGCTAGCTTGTAATGGAGGGTAGGAACAGACATAATGCCTGCTCTTCCACTTCAGAAAAAATCAGTGGAGTTCATCGATTGGTTACTAGCTATCGTTTCCCATCAGAAGGAACTGTAATTGGACTCTGTATAACACACCAGAGTTATCTACATAACATTCGGGGAGATCCTAATATTTCAACATTAATTTTTGTCCCCAAATCAAAAACCAAATATTTAACCACCAAAACTTCTCCTGTGTGTGTGTGTGTGTGTGTGTGGAGGGGGGGAAGGGGGGGAAGGTGATTCAGAAATAGTGAATATTTATTTATTTCTTTAATATCTTGACCAAGCAAAAAGGTTGATGCTCGCCCTCAAATTGATGAGGTTGGTTTGTTGAACTGACGTGGTTCATGGTTTGTTCTATGAAACATGAACCGATGTTATGCTGAATTCTCCCCACTAAAGCACAAATTTTTGTTTTGGAGGTGGCTGGAGAAGACGTGTGTTGCAGGCTGGATTAATTTTTGTGTTGCTTTCTTCTTTGCTGTCCTCTTTTCTGGAGTCCTCACAGCCCATTCTTCCATCAAGTGAGTGAGCTGATCACATGGCTGAACATTATTTCCCCTTATGAGACCACATGTGTGCCTCTCACATGGTGTGGGATGCTGGCATTTTTGGCATATGGTGGCTGTGCATCTGATCATATGAGAGGAAAAGAGGAAAGGGAGAGCAGTTCTCCCATATGAGGCGATGTAGCTGGCCCCATGCTTCCCTTGTTTAAAACTTCACCTTGGTTATCTGATAGGGAACAGAGAGTGGAATTTTGTGAAGCATGGTAGCAAGGAAGGCTCCTGGAGAACATCCTCTAGGAGGAGAGGTCAAGAGGCTGCTTCTTTATTCAGGTATTGAAAAGCTATTTATCCAATGCTCAAGAACCCAATGTAAGTACAGAAAGCACAAACAGAACCCCAGTCAACTTTTCTCATTCCTTCTTTATTTCTTCTAAAAACCAGGCTCTTGGTTTTTTCAGAACATATGTAAGAGAGCTGGGATTCCTTGTATGACACCTTGACAGCAAAACCAACTCCTGTGTTACTTTCAATGTTCTCACTATGAACAGAAAATCTGCTGGATACAGTAGGCCTTACTAAAACTGTTTCCACCTCACTTTACGTGAGGCATCATTTTACCAGCCTGCTGTCTAAAGAAAGGAACGGTCTTCAGCTCACAAAGACACTCGCACATCAGATTTCTATTTTGATTACTTGTGTCACACGATCTGATTTACTGCTGGACAGAGGCTTGATTGAGATCAACACAGATCAGTTTAGCTTCATCCTGGTGAACTCCCTCCTCCCACCCTTAAGCAACCCTTTAGGACAAGTGTGTCCTGCTTAGCATGACAGTGAGTCATCAGGTTGGCTCAGATTGTCTCCTCATACCTTTGAGATGGATGGTTAAGATCCAATTGCAGGCCAATTGAAAACTTAACTAACTTCAGCAGGGCCAGTAAAGCACCTTGGCTAAAGCTGAAATGAATTAACCAGTGAAGCATCCAAAGACTCTATCAGAGATCATACACAAGGGTTCACTGCTGTATCAGTTTTCCACCCAGACACATTTATTTAAGTTGTGACTACCTGTCAGAAGGAAATAGTAGACACATTCTCTGGTAAGGTTCTGGTTGTTCTGAAATGATGCACCTTTCTTCATAGAAGAGCCCTAACTAGAACTATATGCCACTTTGCTTTTGCTGAAGACCGTGTACCAGGAGTACAATACTAATGAAAAAGCATCAGCATCTTATGTTCAGAATTAGGAGGTGGGAGTAAGGCTACTGGGCATTTATGCTTTTCTCTGAGTCAGTATGAAGTACTTCCAAGAAAACTATGCTCATGACTTTACCTTTCTATGAAAGAGGGACCAATAATGCCTCTTTATTATGTATTTGTTATATATTTTATTGTCAGTCTCTACCCTGCCACTCTATCTACTGATCATAATTACTCCACAACATGATGAATGTCCTACTACAGTCCTCACCCTCAGCATGCTCACAAAATAATTCTGATTTAATTTGTGCCACCGTGTATCAGAAATTTGAAAATACTGACTCCGTACACTTTACAGAAATCCCAGAATTTCTCGCTTAAGGTCAATTTACAGCATGGGGTTAGGTGTAATTGCATTATTTGCTTAAATAAAACAACAAAAAAAGATAGCATTCTCTCCTACTATGTCCGATGGGAATAGAAATGTGAAGGAAGCCTTTGGTAGATTAAAAAGTAGTAACATAGAATGATCTTAAGAAAATATAGGGCTTTTATTCAGACTCCCTCTCTCCTTTGGAAGTTTGGTCACAAAGTGAGGAAAAGAAAATCTGATATTTTATAGGGCAAGTTCCTCAAATTACTTTTGTATAACTTAAAGTTTTGTATTATCTGCAGTACCAACTGGGAGTTCAGATGTATGTCATTTGAATAGTGATGTGCAAGCCTGAACAATTATCATTTACCTATTGTGCGTACTAAAGACACAAGTAAGAGATAGCTCTAGGACTGGTGCATGTAACTGTTGAGTATCCGGCTAAAGCCCAGCTTGGCAATGGCAGACCAAGCAGGCTGCATCTGTCTGACAGCTTCCTCAGAATTTCACTAAATCTAAACTTAACATTGCAATACAGTGAAGCTATTCCTCCAACTTCCTCTGAGATGAGGCATTTAGATCTGTTACTAAACCACCAAACTGACTTTGTGGGTCCAAGAACATCTGAGACACACAAAAGAAAGACCAGAACCCCGAGAAAGTTCCTGCAGCTGGATGGTGAAACTTGTTTAAACTGCTCTGTGGTATAATGGGGAAGTTTTCTTTGGCCATCACTGATGCTTCAGGAGTTTCTTGAAGGGCTTCTTTGTAAGAACATCTGGGTTGACTGTAGCAATTTCATCATCAGCTCTCTAGCAATATTTGCAAAGCTGGTTGTCTCCATGGTTCCAGAATGAGTAATGTAAAAGAGTGCTGAGCTTGTCCTGTGTCAGAGCCTCTCACGTGTGACTGATCCCCTTCTGCTAGCTCACACATCAGACTCCATTTCATGGCTTTTCCTCATCTTTCATGGTTTAGTCACATCACAATATTCCTTTACTTGCATGGCAAAAAATAACATCTGCAGAAGCTTTCCAACGTCCTGTGATTGAAAATAAGATACAGCAGGGATTCTGTGTAGGTCTAACATGCATGTGAGGATAACACAAAAGAGTGCCTTCTCACAGCTTTCACAGCAGGTCATTTTGATTGACGTATTTGTAGAGGCTACGGGGTGGATTGTAGATTCAGCTGGTATGTCAAACCAGATGGGAGAATTCCACCAAGTACACAATGAAATGAGGAATGCAATTCTATGGCTCTCTATGCTTCTAACAGATGGGTGCGAAAGTAAAACACCTCTCCATGATCTCCTTTTCTTTCTGAGGCCCACCTCTATTCCTCTCATCACCTTCCTCCCCTCTTCTCTTTCCCCTGTATTTTCCTTCTCAATTTGTGTATCTCTTCAGCTTCTCCTGTCTTCTGGCTTTTCCACATAACCATCCTTTTCTGTTTCCCTCCATGTCTTTCCCTCCTCTAGATCTTCTTTGTTGCTCTTATTATTCTATGACTATAGGTGTTCCCAGTACAGAAAGGGCAGAAAATACATGACAAGACATGCAGCTCCAGAAGGGGCTACTGAAATTTTCTATCCCAGTGTGGAATTAAAAACACAAGATCAGGTCAGGGAATTAATGAATCTTGTGGCACTGGAGGTTTGGCAGAGTTCTCTTGCTATTTTGAGAGTTTGTTGAACTAGATGGAGTCGATAAAACTTTTTTTCTTGTAATTTTATTCCTTTTTTTCTTTTCCTTTGGTGATTCAGTTAAGGAAGTCAAAGATGTTTTCCTGGCTCAAAGGAAGCTTTTGTAAGTGTCAGAGACAAAAGAAGTCCCCCATATGCTGGGCTGGTACAACTAGTTGCTCTATATTATAGCTTTCAAAACAGCAAAACCTATCATTAAGGTTATGTTTGAACTTCTATTATAATCTCCCATTTCAGTGCATGGCCTCAGCTCCGGAGGTAAAATTTTTTAGAAAGTCTGACCACAATTCCATTGTATGTTTCTCAGTTATGCAAGTGAAAAAAGTTTCCCATTGTATGATGTGTTTAGATACTTTTAGCTCAAGGAATAATAATAATAATAATAATAATAATAATAATAATAATAATAATAATAATAATAATAATAATAGTAATAATAATAATAATAGAGGAATTTTGAAATGTGATATTAATCCTAAACCATACTAAAACAAATCTCTGCAGCAAAAGCAATTACCGTCTTTTGAATGTAGCCTTCTACCTACTGTGTGTTCTTCCCTTCCCCAGCAGCATGTAACTGTCTATATAAAGAAGGCAGATTAAGGGAGCAGTAAAAGCATCCTTTTCTTTTCACAGAGCTGACAAGGTCTCCTACAAGAGGCACCAACATTGCTGCAGGGCTGTTAGTGTATCCAGCACATTTTAATTTCAAATTTGGATACCCCTAAATGTAGTATTGCGGTCCTGCAAGCCATGCTTCAGAGTTTGACGCTGGACCTGTAGAAGTGAGGCTGTGCATAAATACAGGAGAACCATCTGCCATCAAATGCAGCAGAAGTGAAAGAAAAAAATATAAAGATGTGTTCAAAAAACCCTGGTCGTTAGGACTGGAGTTGTTCAAAATAAAAGAGATTTTCTTGGCTACAGACTAAACAGAAGGACCTTGTTTACATTATTTTTGGCAGGGTGGCAGGTGTATGGTAGAGCTGACTGCAAACCTCCTGGGAGAAATAAAACGCACAAAGGCCTGCTTTGCCTCTGGGAAGCCTAGATGGCCGGCCTCGGATCAGAAAGGAGTTAAAGAAGCTGGCTCCTTTGCGCTGCCGAAATACATTTGCTACTGGTCTTGAACTCCCCTCAAACGCATCCCTGCTGTACCAAGCACCACTGAGGGCTTCCCACCATCCGTCCTGCCTTGCTTTGAGCCCTGGCTATTTCAAGGGCTTCTCCCCTCAGCCAGCATCCAGCTTTTTGTGGCAATCCTGTGTTTCTTCTCAAATACTGACCAAAACTATGATGGGAGAGAAACCAATGGCAAGTTTGGCTCAGCAGTGGGCAGTGTGTTTGTGCCTCCGCTCGCTTGACCTTTGCCCTGTGGAGACATGAGCCAATTCACCCAGAGCTCCTTCAGGCTGCCCTGTGCCAGGACTCCCTCAGGGCTTCGCGCCATGGAGGCAGCAACAGTGCCTTTGCAATGGCAGAGGGAGGGTGATGGAGGTGGGATGGGTGGCCTGAAGAGAGTCACTTGGGCTCCAGGGAGTTGACTAATGCAGCCTTCCCTGGGTGAGGGAAGGAGCCAGGCAGGGACAGCAAGGACGAGGTGTCACCCTCTCCTCCAGCTGCCCCCACAGTGTCCCTGTGCCCTGAGACAGCCCTCAGGCTGCCAGGGCAACATGGCCACAGGGCAGGGGGTGGCAGCGTGAGGCAGGAGGAGCAGCGGCAGCCCAGGTGGGCAGAGGCAAGGCCCAGGCCTGGGGCCACAGCATGGGCTGCCGAGGCCTGCTGGGGGGGGATCCCGGTTCGACGCAGGCCAGGGGGAGAGCAGCCATAGTGGCCTCCACACGCTGGCTGGGCCCCCTGGCCTCCTTTCGGTGGCCCCCACCATGAGGCAGGAGTGGAGCCCACCTGAGGGGATGCCTGTCAGTCCCGGTGCTGGGGGAAAGATGTGGAGCTGCCACTGGTTTCTGGAGCCAGAGCGGGGCTTTGGTGTGAGGTGGGCAATAAGCCATGCAGGCTGTGCCAGAGCAGGGCCTGTGCACACATGGAGACACTTGAGAAACTTTAAGTATTAAAACGGGAGCTGTCTCTGGAACTCAGACTTCAGCTGACAGACCCCTAGCTCTCATCCACGAAATCTTTCACAGGGGCCCTCTTTGCTCTTCATGCCCGTTGACTGGAAGAAGGTCCTTGTGAAGACCCAAGCAGTGGTCAGAAGTGTGGACATGGGGCAGAAGTTCCCTCACGAGCCACAAATGCCCCCAGCTGCCATTGGCCCTACACCTCTTGTGACATTAAAATTGCAAACAGTGTGAGATCAGGCATGTGGCAACAGATAGTGTCACAGCCATCGCTATTTGTTCTGAAAATGGTTTAGTGACATGCAGCCACCTCGCTGCAGCTGCCTGCTGATGTAGGCAGCAGCTGAATCTGTTTTTTCAGGCTAACAAATTTAGACTTAGACACCACTGACTCAGGCTGACAGCCTACATCTTTTTAGGGTTTTGTCCCCAAAGCTAATGCCTGTCCTGAATGCTTTTTAGTACTAACAACTTCCCCTGCAGAGCAGTTTCAAAACCTGTTAGGGTTGTGCAGAGTTCACAAGCTCCACAGGAGGGAGTCTTTACCTATATTTAAATACCACACCTATCTGCTAAAGGTATTTGTCACCTACAGTAACTATTGGTAACGGCCGATTTCTGCTCTTTTGGCAAAAGAGTGGTGGATCAAATGGGATTGCACACTCTTTGCTCAAAGTGGCCCAGGCCTCTGGACTTGGGTCTGGCAAACTTGGCAAATCTATGAAAAAAATTACACACACACATTAACATCACTGGTTGTTTTACAGTAAAGGGTGAAGCTCAGTTTTCTGCTAGAAATGAGAAAGTTACTGCTTTCCCTTTTCCCTCCTGTGAATTTATGACAGTAATTTAACTTTACCATGTGTTAGGTAAAAGAGACTAAGAAGACCCAAAGTCTGTCTAAAAAAGAAGAATCCTGGAAATAAAAAAATCCTGTGAGATGAGAAGCAAAGCTTCTAACTGTGGACAGTGCAGGATATTTCTGAGAAGATAACATCAGCATTTGCTGTTGGCAACATTTGAGAGTGTAGTGCTGACCTGAGCTGAGGAGCGGAGGAGTGACAACTGCTTCAGATGATGGAGGTGTACACACAGCGACAGGCAGCTCCAGTGGAAGGACGCACAGCTTCTTTATCCACCCAGTAAATCAGTGTTTGCCTTCCTGATCATAGGTGAGACGGAATTTAAAGCAAAATTGTGAAGGTGGAAATTAACCATAGGGTCATACTGTACAAAAGGAAGGTGAAAGGTGCGAGGTAAAAGAGAGGGCTACTGTAAACAGGGGACCTGGAGTGCAGGAACCGGCAATGACAACTGCAGTCTGCAGTGCAGCTTGGGAAGGGAATAGGTGGTAGATTTGAAGGACTTCTAAGGCAGCCAACAGAGACTGATTGAGAACCTACAATGATGTTTGGCTGGGGAACAGGTCCAGATAAAACAGGGAGCTTATGAAACATTAATGTCTGCCACGTTTAAAGTTTAATGTTCCTGGTGGAGAATGCTTTGATACTACTGCCTTCAGAAGATTTGAGAAATGTTATAAACCTACCTGTTTTAAGGGCAAAGTTCAAGTCACATCTCTTTACCTGGGTTTTCTTTGCCTTTACTGAGACAATAGTAATGGAAAATTAATATGTATGCACACTCTTGCTGTGAAACAGAGAAGGACAGCAGTAGCCTTAATGATTCTTAAACTCACTAGTCAGTGAAAAGATTTTTTAAAGGGGATTTCTTAGAGTGGTTTTCCATTTCTAGGTCCTCTAAATCTTGAATTAGCAAGTGGTTTTCTTTATAGGTGATCAGTGTTCCTTTTCTACTTGCAGGTTGGCAAATATGTATGGTACCTAAAAATGTTCTATTCCTAACTTAAGTGCAATTGACAATGGAGCTTTCCATACAGGGAAGTTATAGGGGCTTGACAGTACAAAGTAGTTTTTTCAAGATCTGCGTGGAATAGAATAAGAGATGGAAAGCACAAATGCACAGTCTGGTGGTCACTGCAATTATCAGGCATAGCTCCTATCTTATCTACCTACTCTGACAGCCAAGATCTTTCTTCCCCAGGCATCCTAATGTATACTCTGATAACTAAGCAGAACAGAAATGGTATTTCTGTCCCTAAAAGGCCTCCCCTCTTTCCTCTCTCATTTCTCCACCTGCAGCTACTCTTCTGATAGGCAATTCTCCTTCAGCAGAGCGCTTTCTATCAGATCAGGTTTTGCTGGATGCTCCAGAGAGTAATGTAACCCCTGCCCTATGCTGATGGATTGAATAAAGCCACTAATCGTTAAGTGAAAGTTACACCAGAGACTGTATGGAGTGAAAGGAGGGGGCACAGTTTTCTGCCTCTTAGGGCCTGGCAGATTTCACAACAAAACAGCTGGCTTCAAGACATGGGTGCTGATGGAATACATTAATTACTGTCGTCAAGGTTTTAGACACACTTGTGTGCTGCTGGTAATACCAGCATGCAGGATTATCAGAAAAAGAGCCTGTAAAAAAGAAAAAAAAGTGGAGAAGGGAAGAAAGGAAATTGGAAAAAAGGTCGTCTCATTCAGGCCCACACTATATTTGCATGGGCAGTCTCATCTGCTTTGACCAGTGCATTCCTTCACCTCCCCATGGTTTCCACAACAGATGAATAGAGTTTCTCTGAACGTAGTGAAATAACTCAAGGCCTTTTCTGTCCTTATCATTGTAAGTATTTGTACAATAACAAAAGTCTACTGTATGATTCATAGTGACATAAATTAGAGCCAGCCTTCCTTGTTAGATTTACATACAGTTTAATGGCAGCTTGGCTACAGTCTGTAGAAACAAGCAGTGGGGAAGGTATTTGTGGATTTGCAGGCAGACTAGCTCTCTTCATCACCTACTACCTCTAAGCACATTATTGTAGGGTGCTGGCGTAGGAAGGAGATGGAAGTGAAGGTGCAACTGTATCCAGCTTCAAATAGATGCACATGTGCAGGCAAAGATACTTTCTGAAGACTGCTACGCTGTGCTCCCATCCACTAGGAACTTCACAGAATCATAGAATGGTTTGAATTGGAAGGGACCTTAAAGCTCATCTAGTTCCAACCCCCCCTGCCATGGGCAGAGACACCTTCCACTAGACCAGGTTGCTCAAAGCCTCATCCAACCTGGCCTTGAACACCTCTGAGGAGGGAACAGCCACAACTTCTCTGGGCAACCTGTTCCTGTTTCAGCAACCTCCTGAGATGCCTGTATCCCATAGCCAAATTTTGAAGCTTTATAAGATGATGACTTTTCTAGATTTGCTACTTGGCAGACCAGGTTGGATAGTCTAGAGAGCTCCGGGTAGAATACTACACCAGAGAATAAGTATGTTCCTCAGCTGGAGGCAGGTCATGGCATGCTAGGTTAATAATTCCTAGGCTGCGAATTCTGTGCTATTTCAGGTGGTGCTTTCTATCATTCTTATATCTGAATCACGTCCCGCATGACAAATCAAATATTATCCTTCTCATCCCCATGTACTGGGAGTTATCGAAGTGCTCACTGTGTGGAAAGCCTCTTGACCTGCAAGGCAGTGGTGCTCGGATGATGTGTCACAGGGACACTGTCATTTCGGTTGGATTTGAGGTTCTGTTAGAGGGGCCCTGAGCAAAGGCATGTCCTGACAGCCAGTTCACCACGGTTGAGCCATGTAAATCAATTTGTAGAGTGTTTTAATCTCCTTTTTCCAGGTTATGTAAAATGTGCCTTTCTCACTTTTGCTTGGAGCAGGCTGGTGGTTTATGCTGAGTAGGCATTTACTTAGGGCTAGTCTCAGTCCTAGTTAAAGCCATCCAAATGATGGCTGCAGCTTGTGTCACTCTCCCTGGCATGTCAGAAGTAGGGATAAGGCTGAAGGCTACAAGGTCAGACCCTCACAGCTGTAAGCCCCTGCCCTGTTATGGCCTGTGATGGGTTTCCCAAACCTGACTGTGGCTATTTGAGGGACAAAACCTGGAGTGTTGTAGCGAAGCTGAGTTGTGTTTTGTTCAGTAGTCAAGGCTGATTCCAGGTTTCCTTCTGCAGTGTGGTAGAACTTTGTATTTCTGTCTCATTTCTACTGAGATCTTGAAATAATATGGGAAAGTATTTTTCCCCTCAGTCTATACAGAAGCAAGCTGAGACGAGGCTACATTTGCAAAGTCATTGAATCATCCAGTGGAAGAACTGGGAGTAAATGTCACAAGTTTCTGGCATTCAGTTCACCTGTCCATCTGCTAGACACAATGGCTTACCTTTGAGTTCAGAGGTGAGTGGCAAGTCTCACTGTTTTCCAGTGAAACACGCAGGCGTCTGGTGAGGCTGAAGGGAGCTGCTAGCTTTGTAGTTCAGAGCAAGGGTGCCTCTGCTGCCCTGTGGACTAGTTCATTACTAAGCTGAACTGCCTCTTTTTAAGCCCCACCTGCAACTTTACGTGCAGCAGGGTAGAGGTCAGGCCACAACACTCCAACTGGTCATTAAGAGAAAAAGCAATTGACCTTTTTTGCTTGCATTAACTTTGCTGATCTCCAGCCCCAGTGTTTATTTTAAAAAAGATTCTGTCACTGCTACTGCACCAAGGAGACAGAATAATGCCATTAATGTTGTTTGTTTTGGTTGGAGGAAAAACACTCTGAACCTCTAACAAATATCTTCTTGTTAGCAGTTGAAAATGTATAATTAGGACAGACTCTCCAGTTATTTTAATGAGATTTCAGTTTCCTCTCTCTCTCTTGCTGTCGCTCTCTTTCCCATTTTTAATGAGATACCAATTTCCTCCCTTCTCATTTGCAGATGCCTTTCCAATAAAACAGACAGCTTTGATTTTCATCTTAGCGTACATTCTTAGCCTTAATTTATTTGTCTACATAAGTTGCCCACTGTACTCTCAATGTGCTAAACGGCTGTTAATCGCTGAAAAATTAACAAGGTGTTTAACGCCCCCAAAAAAGGCTAAAAAAGTCTTTTTCTTGTTAGGTCGAAAGACTTGTATTTTTCTCACATAGCCCAAGCTCAACTAATTCTAGTCATCAAGGGCAACACAGGACACCTTTTTGCAATAGCACCCTGTCTCTCCTCTGCTACACTGCTTCTACTCTCTACCTACCACTCTATCTTTCCCCAGACCTCTCCCCTAGCCTTCTCCCCTATAAGCCGTAAAGAAATCCTGCACTTTCTTTTGTAAAATTGACTCTAGGCCAGTTTATTTTAATTGCAGAAATGCTGTCAGTTTGTGGGCAGCCTGGCAGACCCTGGAAGATTTGTAGGTGTTGAAGGCAGGAAGAGAGGGACCTTTCTCAGTGTAGCTGATTCAGTAAAGCCTATTCTTCCCCTGAGGTTTGGGGAGATGCAGCCTTGGCAAGTTTAGTCAGTAAACTGTTTATTTATGAAAAGTTATTTTTATTTCACTTAAATAGCTCTTTAAGACTTGCAGAAATCCTGAAACAGTATGGAGTAGAGATCACCTTGCGGCAAAGAATCTGAGCTTTATGTTTTATTCAGCCCAACTACCATATGAGATTTTCTGTAGGTTTGATGTGTCATTTCTGGTATCTGACACGTGCCATCTAGGAGTGCTAATTTAACAGTTCTTATCTCTGCAGAGCTGAGATGGCTCCATGTTTGGATTTTGTCTCATCTCCAAGCAAGATGGATGGTAGCTGTTGCAATCAGTAAGTGACTGTGGGCTGTGCACAGCTCCTGATGATGCTGGATATGCTGAAAATACTGTGTGACAGGAAATAGTCCTGTTGACTTCTCCTGCAGCATTTTCCCTCTCTTACTCGTTACAGAAGGAGAAGTAGCTTGTGCTCATTGTCTCATCTCAGTTTTACTCAAAAGTCATAATACTGTGGAATCAGAAAACCTTTTGCTCCCTTTCTTTCTAAACAAGTAATTTTCTGTAAGACTCCTCTTCTTGGCTGCTATGCCTCAGTAAAACCGAAGTCACTGGAGTCTGTAGAAAAGTCGGAGGGTCATATTCTGAAACTTTCCAAAATTCTCTGTAGGATACTAGACAAAATGGCAAAATTGCCTTTTAATCTCAATTCTGTGAATTTACAATTATGTTCCCATGACTCCTCCTTAAAATGACGTTTTTAGCCTTGGATGTGAGCTACCAGCAATCTTGACACTTTGACCAATTCCCAAAATGGACAATACTTGGAATTTGAATTTCAAATAATTAAGTCTTTAATTCTAAGGGTGTTACCTGAATGACACAAAATTGCAGGGAAAAATTAACCCACATCTGATTTATCAGAGTCAGATTTAAAACATATGCTGCCTGAGGGACTTAATTTCTTGGAGAGTTTGGTCATAGGTGATGAGAAGTTGCCTTGTTTCTCCTAGGCCTGTACAGATGTGTTTAACCAAAGCACTAAGAACATGTTGGCAAATGCCCAGGCTGAGGCAGGTGCATTTGTGTGTAGAGCTTCAGCTGAACGGTGGAGCCAAGAAGAACAAGCCAAGGGGAAACAACTACCTGTAAGATCTGTGAGCAAGGTCAGAGAGAGCAGCGGGGCAGAGGAGCTTGCAAGGAGAACATGGCTTCACTAGGAGTTATCTAATGAACCTAACATCATAATATGAAATCATTGTATTGTTTCATGCTGGGGCACCCAATTTCTGCTTGTATCCGAAAGACCCTTTGTGAACAGTGGACTTTTTATGCAACCCCCTTACTTACACATAGTTCTTCTGTTGCTTTAGTTAAAATTTTATCAAGTCACTCACTTGTATCCATGCTATTAGGCTCAAGAAAGGGTGCTAATGTTTGGGCACGGTGGATGGGGGAGGCAGTTGTGCAGCTGCAAGGCTGTTAATGCCCAGCGTGATCCAGGCGAGCACAGATTTCAGGTGGTGCTTCTGAGGGCAACACAGTCACCTATGGTGAGTGAATCCACACTTGTTTCTACTGGTGTTACTTAGTCCTTTACTAGAGGAAGCTAATCTATACCAGGAGAAGCATAAAGTGTGACTGTATCCACAGCTGAGGCAATAATTCAAAGATAAAAATAAATTCAAGCCTCTAACCAAAACAGTGTATGCTGGTACAGAAATGTATGCCCAACAGGGCCAAATGTGTAAACCACAGTGAAAAATTATTATTATTGTCAATATTTTTTAGGTGCTTAGCATGAAGTCCATTCTGTTCTGCATGTGGAAAAGATTTTGGGAAGAATCCTTAAAAGCCAACATCCTATTTACTCAGAGTGGGCATTAGGGTGAAACAGGCATATGTAAGTTCCTGTAATAACAAGTTCATTTAATAACAATAGTGTTCTGGAGAAAACTGCTGCCCACTCTTCCTTTCTGTACTGGTGCATATATTCCTCAGAGCCATCCCTTCCAGCTCCCACTCTCCATGAAAATGAACTCTACATATAATTGTTCACCTTAGCACAGATAATTTGGATCTTCTGGATGAAAAATACCACAAAGGTAGAACTGAAAAAGCAGTAATAATCACTCATTCAAAATTAATTATCCTTTTTTTTGGCCATTTTGCTGGAAAGACAGGAGGCACAAAGATTGATGTCTCTTAAGATATGGGCAGAGGGGATCTCTGTCAATCATAATAAGCAACGTTGGCTGGGTAGTTCTGAGTAATCTCGAGACTCCATTCTTTGAAGACTGCAATACCATAGTCAGATATCTTTAAACTCTCACCACTAGTATAAGCTAAATGAAAACTAAGGTATCGCTCAAACAGAGTTGAAAATAGAGAATTCTTTAATGGTGAAAGCTGTAACAAGAGTTGGAGGTTCAGAGTTCAGGTCACTAAAATTCAGAATTAAAATTTTAACCATAATAATAATGAAACATTGTAGCATTTTACCTAGGGACATCATAAATTCTCTGCCACTTGAAGTCTTTTAATGGAGACTCATTGTCTTTTTAAAAGGTATGCTTTGATTCTGTCACAAATTAATGATTGAGATGAAGCAATCGCTTGACAAAATTTTTTTTACTATGTTATATAGAAGTCAAACTAAATCATCACAAAGTTCCCTTCTAGACTCTATAAATCTATGTGAGCCATCCACATGTAGTTCCAGCATGAAACACCAAAGAGGGCTACGTATTACAGTTTGAGTAATGAGATAAATATGAAGAAACCAAAACATAGGTGGGCCACTGTGGGAAAAAAAGTCTTTTCAGTGACATTTATTAGCTGTGGAACTCTGTCTCCAGGAGATGGTGAGAGCCAGTTCTGGAGCCATTTGAAACAGTGCTGCATTTAAAAGACATACAGAACTGCTGAATATAGCAAAAGGAGCGTGCCTTCTTTGGTCCCAAAAGACTATTAAAACAAGGGACTCTTCCACCTCTACTCCCATGATTTTTATGACACTATGCAAAATTTGGAGAATAATAATGAAGAACTAGCTCATGGGAGAATTATTGCTGATGAAGGAACATCTGTGGGCATGTTCATGTTTCAGATGCCTGTAGCAAACCTTTGTCAAAAGTGTGGAAACTAGTATAACCCCTGTTTTTTTTCTCCTTCCTCGTCTCATTTGCCATAATGTGACAGTGAACAAAGTACCTGATTATTGTGGAAAGACAGAGACACTGATCACTCAGTCTCTCAGCAGGTCAGTACCTGAGACTCATGCAGAAAATTTGCAACTGAGGACCTGGTATCTAACCATTGCTTGGTATCCAGGAATTATCTGACTGAATTAATTGAGGCCATCACTCAAGACAATGTTAAAAGACATTCAGAGGATAGACTTTAAGTGATTGCTGCACTTAATGATGTATTCTACAGATGATAATTTCGAGGTCAGAATACTCTGTAAGCATGGCTAGTACAGTGATGTAGGGACAGTGGGATGGCAGGGTAGGGTGAGAGGGTAATTGACAATGGCTGGCTAAAATTGTGCCTTGCATCTCATGTTTTGGAGGCTTGCTGGGCACACCAGAAACACCAAAAGGCAGAGAAGTGTCATTTCTGTGAAGGGGGCTACAAGCTTTCTGTTTTTCCAAGACTGATCCCCAGCTGGTTGTGTTACTTTAAGTTGTCCTGTACTAGTATTGGAAAGGCCCAGGCTCTTCATTAACAGTTAATTAAGCCACAGTGGCCTTTCCTTCCCATTAGGGGTTGCCTTCATTTGCAGATTTAGTTAAAGGGATTCTGTCAAGTTGGTTAGGCTTATAATGTGACTGATCTTTACAGCTGCATAGTCCAGCAGGAAATGCCCAGAATGCACCCCCAGGGCTCTGTCTGTCTCTCTAAACTAAAACCCATCCTTCAAAAAGCACAGAACTGCTATTTTTTTAAGCCACATTTTATAGCCTCGGGTGTGAGTCAGGATGTGATGGATGCTTACAGGCTGCAGCCTTGTACTCTGAGTGCAAGCACTAGCCGGTATTTACACACGTGTGGTAGGCAGGCTGAGCCCATGTTTGCCTCTCCTGTAAGTACAGTGAAATACTTGAATGGGAGTGTCTGGAAAATAACCCTGCAAATGGGTATAAGAGATGCAGTAGACACGGTTTTATTACTGGGAGAGCAAGTGGGTTTTCAGACAGGTAGCTAGGTGGTGGCTCCATTCAGGCTGGGGTGAGAAGGGCAGAGGTTCAGAAGATGTGTCACCCAAGTGGATTATCCACTAACCACGCCGGCCACGGTTGGAGCAGCAGGCAGGGAGTACGTTTTCTCTTCCCTTGTGTGGTTAGTTAATGCTGGCAGGAGAAGTGGCCATATAGCTGCCTCTTTTGCAGAAGTTCATACTTCTTATGCCTCCATATGCCAATTGCATAAAAATATTAAAATAATAAAAAGCCTAAAGAGTTAGGTATTAAAAAGTTAAGAAATCCCAGAATTAAAGTTGCCCACTGGGGTTTAGCTCAACCTTTTTTGGAAGTGTGTTACAATGTTAGCTTTGTTAGCTTAATTGTTATTCTACTTTTTTGCATGTTACCTGCTTCATTCAGTGCACAAAATAAAGGGTGCCTAGGGACTGGATCAGGGTTATGTTGATAAGGAAGTACATATCAATGCAACTTGGGCCACACTTTTTATAGATGGTGGAAGGTGGACAAGAGATTTCATAATCTCCCAGGTCAGGCAGCTGAATGATGTTGGAAAGAGGAGAGCAGGTGTGGGTAGACAAGACCAACGAAGCACGGTGGTAGTGAAACCAGTAGTTTGCCTCAAGTTTTGGGCAAGGATTGACAACTTTGTTCTTATCTGAGTTTCTGGTAAGTGTTTTTTTCTTCCTCCATGGTGCTCGTAGAAGTTTCCCTCTTACTTATTCTGCACAACATAACCAGCACAGAAAATTATTTTTTCCAGCAACAGCCAGTATCCTCCTGGTGTCTGAGCAAGCGCTTATGATTTTAAGTCATTAACTGTTTCAAATCACGTCCAATTTTAAGTTTGTAATTCATCACAACGCTCTCTGCCAACACTTGCTGCATGACAGAACAGAAGACTGACTTCTGGTGGTTCTCTGAGCACATTGTGGAAAAAATGGCTTCTTGAGAAGGCAGGAGTTCATGGACACAGTCTTTGGTACTGGCCAGTTAACATTTGTTCTCCTGTGGTGGCAAAGATAAACACATCCACTGGAATCCACCACACAAGAAGTGCCATGTGATCAAATATATGAGTGGCAGTAGGTGCCAACAGGACATCCTCCTGTTACTGTGTTAACCTCTCCTAACATGTTTTAGACTACCTTCTTGCCAGCCCACTGACCTAATTTAGTTTGTACCATTTGCACTGATCTGAGAGGACTGATAATTTCTCTAAGAATCACTCTTACACACCACAGAGTTTCAAACTCGATTCTGCTACAAATTCATCTGATGTCATCAGTTATCCTAACCCCGAGGAATCCGGCAGCATAGCACCGTTGTTTTCCTGGCAGTGTGACAGCAGATTAGCTCAGAACGGCCCAGAAAAAATATTTAATAACATAACAGTGGCCAATATGCAGTTCTGGACATTTCTCCCTTAGTCTATAAATCAAACAAATAACTTATCAACCCCTCCTAGACTTTTTTTTTTTTTTTTAATGTATAGGTAGCATGCACATATAGGAAAGCTGCTAAGAGGCTTGGCATTGTCCTGATGATTTGCATGAAGTAACGGCTGTTGATTGGGTGGGACACCTGTGCTATCATATAACAACATGACAAGCTTGAAAGAATTTTTCCCCATAACAAAATAGCATACTTTATACAAGGTCTGTGAATTGTATTTCAAGAGAGAAAAGTGAACTTGCTAAAGGTGGTACAGTGGATCATCAAAAAGAAATAAACACCTGCACTCTCCCTTACTTTAGAGGTGTTGCAATGGATAGCTTATTTTCATAAATAGTGATGTGTAATACCTCTTCCTGTAGAATAACTGTAGGTTGAAGTACACTGTAATAAGTGGTTTTCGATAACTGTAAGAAATCCTGGCCCATGCAGTTCCTGAAATGTGTAGGTATTTCACTGTAAGTGGTAACATCTCATGTTCACAACTGGTTTCTGCATGGGACTCTGTCTTAACTGATATGTGCCAGAAATTTTCATGTAGATCAATACCAGTTAGAGTTGAGAGACCTAGTAACATCTTGTGATTTTTGTCAGATGTGATATTAGAAACTCAGGAGGCCATACAAAGCAGAACTAATACTTAACATCAGGACTTCTGGGCTGACATAATGGAGTTGGATGAAGGCCATCCTTGCAATTGGTAACCCCATACTGGTACGTGCCTTCTCCTCCTTCCCAACCCAAAGTGCCCTCCTCACCCTCAGAGGGTGACCTCCTACAGCAGTTTACAAAAGCTGGCAAGGACAGACCCTTATAAAACTGTTTTCTTTAGTGCCAATTGTGGCAAAAATAACTTTCAGTATGAAAACCAAATCCAAGTGATTCAATATTTTATACTTGAATGTAATTTCCTCTTTTGGGCCAAATGGCTTACCACATCATCAGCACGTTTGTTCTCTGTACACATGGTTTTTTGAGATGGAAGCATATCTAGGGTAACTGTTATCTATTAGAAGCTGAATCCCTTTTTTCCTGGCTTGTTTAACAACCTACTTTTAGGGGATTTATATTCCTCTCATCTTTATTTTCCTATCACTGTTTGGAAAAAAATACGTAGGAAATAATGAGTGACAGGTAAAAGTTAGCAAAGAACAGATCTCAAAGCCAGTGGCATCCTTAACACAGACCATTGAATACTCCATAAAGAGTCCTGCATGAATGCTGAGACAACCTGATAGCTTTGGTTCATGGGCTTTAAAATGAGATAATCAATGATATAATCATTGGAGCACAATTCTGTCATGACTTCACCCTCTTCATTGACTTCTGACTTCAACAAAATAGTACCATCTAATGATTCACCAAAAGTTCCTTTGCAGGCTGACATGACATCCCTATTTATTCTCCAGGTTTAATAGGAATGATTCCTTTATACAGAATTATTCTGCTCTGCGTGTGTGTGCACATGTACTTTCCTGGCTGATCTCGGTGGCTCCTTTTGAACTGAACGAGACTGTAAGTCAGACACAGTGGAAAGAAAGAGTATCTCTGCTTCCAAATGATTGTTCTTTAACAGTCAAGAAGGCTCTGAAAACACTTCTTTCCTGGATTAGCCTAATGTGTAATTAATGAAAAAAAAAATCAGTCAGATTTACCTATAAAGGTTTCTCTCAAACGTCTTAATTACAGAAAAATATCACTTTAAGAACAATTACAGATTCTAGTGAGTGCAAAAAAGGATTATATATGCTGCCTTTAAAAAAAAAAATCTTTGACTGAACAGACTGCCTTATACAAACAGGAATGTTACAAATAAGCACCCTGTGGCCTGTCTGGAGAGAGCTGCTGCAAGTCTGACTGTAAAGGGATTTTTTATTCCCAAGTCAAAAAGAGATGAGGCATTCTGAAGTGAAAAGATTTTTCCTGCTCAGTGTTTTATTATTCCCTCTTTATTCTGAAAAGGTTACTTGTTTCATAATATTGTATGTTTTTAAGTTTCTTTATGTCAGTACAAATATTGTTTGACAGTAGTGGAGACTATGCAATGTGTAGTCACACAAAAAGTCACATTTGGGTATGCCTGTGTCTGTGAATTTGTCTTGCACACGTGCCTGTATTCAACCATCTCTGTGTATGTTTCTTATTTGCAAAATGGCTTATTCACACTTTTGACAAAACAATCCCCTCTATTTATTCTAAACTGTACTTCTGCAGATCTTTAGAGAAGAATCTATAATTTCTAAATAGGAACATTTGTTAAAAAAATCTATGAACTGAATATATGTGTATGAATATATGTGTTCAAGATATGTTTGTGTGATCTTCCTGTTATTATTAGCTCCATTCACTTTACTGATTAATTGGAACATCTGTTGTGTCTTTCTTTTTTAAAATTACTGATCAACGTTTAATGTTAAACCAAGTTTAGATCAGGATGTTTATCTGTAGTGTAGTAGCTGAAAATGTTTGAAGAAACATCACAACCTGAATCCTCTAAGTGACTAAGTTTGGGATTTGAAAATTAATACAGAGACTTTGATAATTTGAGGGGACTGCAGATCAGGAACCTGTTGGCCTAAGAAGAAAAACAGAAGCAGTTGCAATGATTTTGTAGTAAGGAGGTGACAAAACTTCTATGTAGGATACTGCAATGATTGCTCCTGAAGTGCTGTGTTTGATTTTCGTGTTGACCCAGGGAATTAAGTTGGAATACTGAAGAAAGTATGAAGAATAGAAAGAAAGAAGAAGTCTGGAAAATGTGCCTTAAAATGAGAGACTAAAAGAGCTTATTTTGATTAGCCTATGAAAGGGAACATTAATGGTTAAAGTAATCACGATCAGTAGATATCTACAAAAGGAGAAGATGTAAGTCATTCTGAGACCCTTTAATATAGCTGATGAGGGTATAATTAGATGTGGCACCTGGAGACTGAGGTTAGAAAAATGCAGATTTGAAAAAAACCTACAACTTCTCAACCATGAATATAATTAACTACCAAACAGTTTATCAAGGGAAAAGCTAAACTCCTAATGGTCTGCAGACTTCAAATTGAGAATGTATGTCTATTTTAATTTCCAGATCAACACCAAGTTGCTGGGCAATTCCTTCATGAAAGCCTTCTCCAGGTCATGGAAATGGGAATCCTTCACTCACTTCAATAAAGGACATTCCATCAGTAAGGAAATAAATCTTGGAGTGAAGATGTATTTTTCACTACAACATATTCAATGGTAACAGTCCTGGTGTTAACATCTATGAATTGTCACAAGAAACAAATTGAGAGGTACATCTTTAAATTTAATTTTTTCCAGTTGCTTTTACATAATTTTTCAGACCTAACCCTTTACATAGGATGTGTTTTTGAAGAAAGTACCATCCATTTTGTGGAGCATTGAAGAAATGTTTTAAGTATTTCTTGTAAATTTTAATCACAGCTTAGTACTCACTTGATCTGAGATATGATGTGAGGAAAATAACTGATATGGCTTTCAATGCTACAGTGAATTTCTGCTTTGGCTGATCAGCTGAAGCATCTTTGATAGAAATTAATCATCCTGGCAGTGCATCACATCCTGATGGCCTATGCTATGTGTGGGACTGGCCTACCAGTCTTTAGTTCCCAAACTCCTCCAAAGCCAGTGCAAATTTAATTCTGTATTTACTGATGTGCACTTAATCCTATAGGCTTCCCTCCTGCTCTGAGTCAATGGCATAGGGAAAGGCATGGGGTAGCGAGAATGCTGGACTCAAAGGCTGGTGCTTCCATTCATTTATTGTATAAACGAAACTGTCTCCCATTATATCCTCATAGGTAAGCTTAGGAAGTGTGTCTAAGATGAGTGGACAGTGAGGTGGATTGAGAACTTGCTGAATGATGGAGCTCAGAAGGTTGTGGTCTTGTTCAACATACTCATCAGAGACCTGGATGAAGGGATAGAGTGTACCCTCAACCAGTTTGCTGATGATACGAAACTGGGAGGAGTGGCTGACACACCAGAAGGCTGTGTGGCCATTCAGCGAGACCTGAACAGGCTGGAGAGCTGGGCAGAGAGGAACCTAATGAAGATCAGCAAAGGCAAGTGCAGAGTTCTGCACTTAGGGAGGGATAACCCCATGCACCAGTACAGGTTGGGGGTTGACTTGCTGGAAAGGAACTCTGCAGAGAAGGATCTGTAAGTCTTTATGAACAGCAAGTTAACCATGAGCCAGCAATGTGCCCTGCCCAACTATTTTAAGTACTGCTTTTACTTAGTGACTCTCTTATGTCAAGCCCAACAGCCAAGGCATGGAACATGAGGATTTACTGTCATCTCTTCTGATGTGCCCTGCTGGCTGTAGGACAAATAATTGACCCATTACCCCTATCTGGGAAGGCTCCTGAACAGTGGGGTTGCTGCTCCTCACTCTAGCACTGAGCTGTGACACTAGGAGAGTCAGAAGTCACCTGTGTTGGACTGGCACTCCTGCTGCCCCGAAAGCCCTATGTAAATGGAGGAAAATTTGCTGCTACCACTGTTGTAAGCAGCATGTCAGTTAGACTTGATCAAAGCAGGGTTCAATGACATGGTACATAAATTGGCAGTAGCAGCTGGTGACAGCTGGTGACAGCTATCCCAGGTCTCCACCTCAGCAGTGGAGCAGCACAGATGTTGCAGAGGTACAACAAGCAGTAGTCAAACCTAGTGTTCAGGACATCATTTCTCTCCCTTGTTCTCCTACTGTCACATTGTCATCAGAAAAAGACTCAAGTCAAACGGATACAGTGCCAAACACAGTTTGTGGGGAATGTGAGGAAACCCCACTTTGAGCCCACATCCAGAAACACGGAAGCTAAAGTACTCTGTCCAGACAGTGATGAACCATATTGTGCTATCTGTGAGCTGCATAGAAAGATTTAAATCAATAGCAGTCAGCAGAAGGGGATGTTGTGATACATCAAGTTGTCAAACCTGACACAATGTATTGCAGGAGAGATTACTACTCCCAAAGTAGGCAGGCAATAGTTCCAAACCTGTCTTTGCCCTCCCCCTTGTGTGTAAATAATTAAAGCAGTTGTCTGTCTGTCTTCGTACCTGTTCATGGCTTGTAATCTGGGTTTACTGGACATCATTTTTGTTTGGTGCTTGATCCTTTGTTCCCCACTCAAGAGGGAATGTTCTGTTAAAGAAGCTTACACACCTTTCTCAACTTAGAGCAAGGTGAGCATCCTTCCCTATTGCTCTCACAAAGTTTTACTCCATCCTACCACTCTGTGCTGACTGATCTGTCAGCTACTCCTGCTGTGCTGATGGCTGCCTCCCACTCACTTCTCCTGTGCTTCAGGTCTTGTCTTAGAGGAGAATCAGTGACATGTAGAGTCCTGATGGAACAGAGCCACAGCAAAGGTGGTGCAAGGGGAGTTACCAGGGATGATCTGTCCTTTGAGTTTTCTCTCTGCAGTTGAAGAAGAGAGAAGTTAGTCCTCAAGCACTAAACTCCACCACTCATAGTCCATTTTCTTTCCTCTGCTCCTCACTACTTGCTTGGCTCCCTAAAGCGGACACCCCATGGATTAACAGGAACAATGAATGAATGCAACAAGGCAGAAAGGGCAGTGGCAAGTCTCATAACTTCTCACAGGAGGAAGGTCTGTGGGATGAAAGAGGAGGGAGAAATTAATGGGGACAGATTTTTTTGTCAGAACCTGTAACGATAGGACAAGGGGTGATGGTTTTAAACTAAAAGAGGGGAGATTTAGACTAGATGTAAGGAGGAAATTTTTTAGAATGAGGGTAGTGAAACTCTGGCAGAGGTTGCCCAGAGAGGTGGTAGAAGACCCATCCCCGGAAACATTCAAGGTCAGGCTGGACGGGGCTCTGAGCAACCTGATCTAGTTGAAGATGTCCCTGCTCACTGCAGGGGGGTTGGACTAGGTGACCTTTAAAGGTCCCTTCCAACCCAAACCATTCTATGAAAGCTACTTGATAAGGTATGGAAAAAAGGAAGCCAAGGTACTCAGAAAATAATTTACCTAATGTTCCCTCACACTATCATGGCAGCCTTGACTGTTCTTACCATGTGAACACATTCAAAACCCTTATGCATCCTGCAGAAGTCCGAGTGAGAGCACAGTGTCCCTCTGGGGCTGCCAGCTCCTGGGCAGGCTGAATGCCTATGGAGCCTGATAGTGCAGGGAGTTCTGACTGGTATCTATCTGGAGTATAGCTTTCCATTTCAGTCAAACGAGAATGGCTTTGATGGGCATTCTCTGCCACCTGCTTTCTCCCATTTTTTCATTTCTCTTGTCTTTGCTGTAAATCTGTGAATCCAAGTGAGACAGATTTCTTCATGACACCTTAATTTGTTTGGTCTGTTGCCAGAAATGTGTTTCTTCCTACACATACAGAGTGATTGCAAGGCTGCTTGCTCTGCTGAAGCTGAAGCACTGCCCTCAACAGACACTTAGGTAGAATGAAGCCCCTTTCTTTCCCCCATCCTGCAGCACAGCCAGCACTTACAGAGCACATATCACAGAAAAAGATCCTTTTCAGTGAGGGAACGGGAATACATACATGCTTCCTTCTTTGTCCTTCCTTTTGTCTAACCATCCCCTCAGATGTTTTGGATTCCGTGGTTTGCATATAACCAGATAATACTCTTGTTTTTGTACAACAGGAAAGAAAGGGATTTTGAGAATGGACATGTAACAGTTCCTTAGGTCTGCTGCTTATCAAATATTTCCTGGCAACTCTAATCACTTATCCCTTACTCAGATTTTCTCTCTGAAGCAATTGAAGCCTGATGTTTTATAATCAGTTCTCCTTTCATTTGGTCAAGTTCAGAAGACCCTTTAGTAGAAATCATTTGATTTGGTAAAATCAGCTATGGTTGGGCACACTGCAAGTAACACCCAACCCTAATAATCAAGCATGCAGAATAAATGAACTCCCTCAGTTCACTCGTTATTAAAAGTCTTCTCCTCATCTACAACAACCGAAACCCATTCAATTTTACCTTTTTTTTTTTTTCCCAGCAGTATTTGTCACTGTGCACCCTCTTTCTTTAATGAGAAAGTCTTCTAGGGAAGACACTATATAACTACATTCCTTATTTTTCGGAGGATTACAGGGCCAGATTCCTAAAGCCAGTTAGATGTTTAAACAGCATTGTATATGTAACCCATAATCTCCTGATGCTACGTATGGTGATGAAAGATATTCTGATTGTTTCTGTTTTTAGAATGGTTTTTGAAAGATCTCAAACTAAGCATATCTTACTTACTAGCTATCTTTATGCCCTGCGGTTCATTTTCTTAAAATATAGAACCTTTCTACTATTACAGTCTAAAGCTGAGAACTCACCCTGATGAACTGAAGAAGCTTGTGCTGGTAAGATGTCATCTTTGCCTAGGTACTGATCTGATTTTACAGACTGTATTCCTTTTGTAACTTTCCAAATGTTTAGTCAGATAACCATTAAACCACCATATGCATACTGTGGTTTAAAGCTTTAAAATTTAGGAGACATAACTCAGGGTTTTTCTGGTTTTGTCCTCATCTTGCTTCCAGCCTAATAGGAAAGATTATATTGCTTTTCCCATTGAGGCATGTCTGAGAGGCATGTGAGTCTTTACAATCCCAAGCAAGCTTGAGACCTGTGGCAGATGAGTGTGTCAGTTTTCTGCCCTTATCCAGTGACTCCAACATCATTCTTCATCCTCTCAAAGCATTTCACTGGCATTGCCTACACTTGTGGTATGTGTTTTAATTCTGTGTGATATCATGCCAAGATGCTGCAATGTTCAGGTTTTATTCAGTTATGCCCACATAAGGTTCAGTATTGTCATCTGGAATTAGAGTGCAAATTTCTATATAAATGGTTCCACTACAGAATTATTTATTGTCCCATCTTTTTTTTTTTTTTTTTTTGGCACATTTATTTAGAGTAAAATAAAACAAAACACAAGGAGGCTAATCTGTTTATGTATTTAACATAGTGTAATATTCACATAAAACCTATATTGGCTGACTTATGGCATAATGTGGATTTTTTAAAGGCAAATCCCTGTAAAATTGGCTGGGCAAAGGCAAAAGGTTTCTTTTGGCTAAGAAGGGGTTTTTTTTTTCACACCTTTAAAATGTGAGTAATTTTGTGTATAGTTTGTGAGTGCTTTGATAAAGGTGTAAATGTAACTCATTCTTGTAACCACCTTGCCCTCAGTTGCTGTGGTGGTGTGGGTGTTTGGACAGTGTTTCCATCCAGCCAACCTGCCAGGCTAAATTCCTCTCACTTCTTGCTGACAAATACAGTGAGCTTTTTTCTCCCACTCTTATGTCTTGATTGTGTGTCTGAGGTGGACAAGTTTATCTGTGTTTCCAGGGAAAAAAGACCATCCACTCTTACAATTATGATCAAAGTTTTATCTGTTTGACACCTGTGACTTTTTCCCCAGGATGAGATTCCTCCTGAGAGAGCAGTTTAATCTGGACCACTTCTTGTTCAGAAACCACACCTCTGGGACATGGGTCAAGGCAACTTTTTGTTTTTCTGTCTTTCCCACCCACTCCCCCCCCCATTACTCTTTTCACCATTCCTGGCTTTGCTTATGTTGAAGCTCCAAGCACCAAAAATTTTAACTAGTGTCTTTCCAGGGCATTTGTCTGCCCTGGAATAGTATAGTGAGTAATTTCTGTGACCTTGAAAGAATTCAATTTTATCAGTGTCCTTGTTTGATTTGCTATGTGGTGGAGACAAAGTCTTCCTTTTCATGGATAAATGCCACAATTTTTCTGAAAGGAAACCAGAATCTTCCACTTTTTAAGAGTGCCATGCCTGCTGAAATGCCTCTTTGCTTAATCTCTGATAGTTGCTGTTGTAATGTCTGGCAGTCCATCTAGCTGTCTATGTAGCGATTAACAGTAGCAATGTAGGTTGTAGGGATTCCTGTGAAAAAAACCCTGTTTCTGCTTTGGTCCAGTGCTCAGGATCTCATCAGGTCTCTGGTACCTGTAGTTGTATTTATCCACTGCATGACATTTGTGACCAACTTATTTCTATCCCTGATTGATGTACTCCCAGCCATACTGTTCTTCTCACAGCACGCTTTGTGAAAAGAGAGTTTCCTAAAGCCGTGCCTGCGTGACACAGTGCACTGAGCTAGTCCTGCAGCTCTATGCTTTTTCTGGAGTGACAAAGCATGTTTCTCAGCACAGCAGATGGGTCTACATGGAGCACCATACTAGTGCAGAACAACCATCTCCAGAGCCTGCCTTGTTATCTCTCTGTGGCACTGCCTGCTGTGTGTGTACCCTAAATTTTTATATGTTGTCATATTATAGTGACCTCCCCTGGAAATGCACTGTCACTCCATCATTGCTGCTTTACTCCTGTGGAGTCTTTTCCAGCAGCACTGAAGACTGATTTTTCAGCTAGTAGAATTATACTTCAACACACGGAAATCACAGAATCACAGGGTGGGAGTTGGCAGGGACCTCTGGAGACCATCCAGTCCAACCCCCCTGCCAAAGCAGGTACATCTAGAGCAGGTTGCCCAATTGCATCCAGGTGGGTTTGAACATCTCCAGAGCAGAAGACTCCACAACCTCTCTGGGCAGCCTGTTCCAGGGCTCTGGCACCCTCACAGTAAAGAAGTTTTTCCTCACCTTCAGATGGAACTTCCTGTGTTCCAGTTTGTGCCGGTGTTGCTTTTCCTGTCACTGGGCACCACTGAAAGAATACTGAATTACATATAATTCTGGTTTTATTTAATCTCAGTAGATCTTAATTTTAATAACCTAGTAATAATGCTGTCTCACCTTGTTTAGTTGTCGCAATCCCTGGTTTCTTGTGTAAGTAAATACCTTAATACTCTCATTTTCCTACTTTTAAAAGCATGGTAATTGTCATTATTTGACATTCAGCAGCTATAAAGGTTATAGTTAAACCAATTGCCTCTTTAACTGTGTTTAGGGTGCTTAATCTGCACCAGAGAACTTGGAGATTTTCTGAAGTTCTTCTAACACCTCTGTCTGTGTGTAAATGCCCATTACATGCAAAGTCTGCTGCATCAGCCCTGTGTTGTCTCAGCTCCTTGCAAACTCCCTCCAGATGTCAGAGTAACCTCCTGCTTCATAAAACTAATCAAAATCCACAGTGAACCACGTCCCCCCGCACAGACTCTAACTGTTGCTTTTTGTGCTTTAATGGCCTATCCCCTCCCTCTCCCCTGCCTCTGCTGTGCTGCCTGGCACAGGTAACAAATGCTTCGTCACTGACCCGTACGGGTGCGAAGGCCCCTGGGTTCAATTAAATGGAGCAAGAGGCAGTAAATAAACCGCATGGGCCAGGGCATTAAATCACTCTGTGCAGAGAAGAATCAGATGCCGAGGAGGTTTGGTTTGGAGGTGGGCCGCGTGCACTTGCACCCACACTGCAATTTAATACCCTTGCTGCAAGTTAATGACAATTGCAATCAGGCAGGGTGATGTCCCCTTTCTTCCTTCCACTCTTGCTTTTTTTACATTCCCAGCGCTCTCTTCAATAAATTAAAGCCTTTCTCCCCCCTGCTCCTCCTTTTCCTATTTTGTTTTACTGCCTTCATGCTGTTCTCCTTTATTTCCAGCATTTTATTTCAAGGAGTGGGTTTGAAGTGCTCTCAGCCCATCTGCTGGTTTGCTTTAGAACAAGGACTGGAATGAGACAAGGGGTTTTGGAAGTCATGAACTATTTATAGCGTATTTGTTCTTTCACATTGGCACTAAACTTTGTTTATAGAATCACCTGCAGTAGAACCTGAGCCAGGGGACCACAGCTCACTTGATCTAAAATTGGCTTTATTTCTTGGGTTTCTTAACAGAGACCACATGTGTGTGTCTGCTGCTGGCCAATGCATGTTTGAGGCTTGCACATATGTCGAAAGCACAAACACAAAGTGCCCATGACTGTGTGTTCATAAAATGCTTAGTGTGCCCTTACAGAATACTCTTACCGATTGTACATGTATGTGGAAAATGAAGGGAGTTGTACATGTGCATTACCACTGTCTAGAAAGTAAAGATTCCCAAGAGAAAACTTGAATGAAAATTTTTCATTACAATTTCTCCAGGCGGTTTTCATTTTCTCCAAATAGTATTTTTGTCTTGGGTTGGCCCATTGAAACACAATGCTCGTTTTTGTTTTCCTTCTGCGTTAAATATTTTTTCTTTTTTTCAAAACAAAACAACAATTTAAATTGAAACCGAAGGAAATCTGTCATTTTAAATTGCTATTTTGACATAGAAGCGCTTCATTTATTTTTCTAACCAAAAATTGACGTTTTAATTTGAACCAAAACAAAATTTTTCATTTACTTTCAAAGTATCAATTACAAATGAAAATATTTTCGTTACTTCTCCTCAGAAAGTCAGACTATTTTGTGCTTCCAAAATTGCAGGTATGTGGGTTTGCAGTGTTTGCGTGTGCATAACTGTGGTGGTGCGACTGTATTGTGCAGGATGCCTGCTGAGTATTTGCAGGTGTTGCACATATATACGTTTTGCAGAATGTACCCTCATCCGCACAGTTTGTACATCCCCATTTGCACAGTGGTGGTAAGATATGCACACTTACCTTGAGTTCCTGCCAGTAATATCTACATGTGTTTATGTTTTTAGGTTTCCCTTGTGAATGTGTTTTTAATGTGTATGAGCTTGTTGCAGTGTTGCCAACAGCGTTAAAAATAACGGAGCAAGACTCAGTAAGTCGTAAGATTGGGGAAAATGATAGATTTTGATTTCTTTTGTCCTTTTTCTTTTTTTTTTTAGCTTGTCAGATTCATGTTTTCAATCTGATCTGTACAGTTTTGCTGACAGAAGAGAAACATTTTCACTGTAAAAATAAATTTCTGATTTTGCAGTAATCATTTGGCTGTAAGACCTGAGGTCTAAGAAAAGGCGTGAAGAAAATAGCAGGACCTGAATTAAATTCTAGGAGCTGGTAAAAAACTTTTCTGTTTCTGTTTGTGGGGTAGACATCTGGGTATGTGCTTGTATTAGCAGTACTACGTACTCATGCTTTGTGTTTGCATGCATCTGTAGGATAACTAATGTTCATGTGCTTTTACTGCAGGCTGGTGTGCATAATGAGGATTTTTAGCCATCTTAAAGTTCAGCTTCTAGTCTAAATCAGGCACTTTAAGCACCTCATAGTAATTAGAGAGAAACTTGCAACGCAAACAACTCATCCTGTCCTAAGATTTACCTCCTCTGATGGTGGAGGGACTTCAGACATCTATTTAGACTAGCCATTTAATTTTTAACTGTTCTGACTGCGTGTGTTCAGCATGTGTGTGTTTGCTTGTGATTTATATGTATGTTGGAGTCCTTATAGCAGTTCTGCTTGTATGTGCAATATGCATGTAGACACTCATGAAATGTCTGTGTGCTTACATATGCATGAAAAGCAGTCGGCAGTAGTTTTTGCAGATCATACTGTGAATATGAAACACTTTAGTCTTCATTCAACTTGCATCAGACAATTTTGCTGTGCTTTGATTACCTAAAGTATTTCAGAGCAGCTCTGTACATTGTTAGGCCAAATGCTGGTGTTATAATTTAGCCTGTTAACCTTTTCCTAGAGCTAAGCTCCCTGGAAGTTCCCGTTTCCCACAGTGCCATACACTTTTCTTGTCGCCCAGTTTCTGCCTGGCTCCAGAAAGCACAAACTGGCCAGGCAGTGGGAGAGTGGTCTCATCAGGGAGCATGGCCCTTTGCAGAGCACCGAGGGCTTTCGTTAGGGTACCAGCCTTCAGTCCCTGTGAGACAATTTACCACGATGAGGCAATGTAGATTCACAATAGCATTGATCCACATGGAAGCGTTTTAATCTGAGGAATGATGATGTGATATGTCTGCACTGAAGAATATGAAAATGCAATGTTCTGCCATTTTTTGTAAAAAATTAATTTTGTTTCTCTGAGAAATGTTAAAATTTCAGTTGTTAAGCTGGGATAAAATAAGAAGGTGAGATGTCAGCATTTTCTATGGGACCAATATTCTGAATTTTTCTTAGTTTTGCATTTACAAGTAGTCTGTGTATTTGACTAGGTGTACGAATATTCTGTATTTAATGGGAGTGCTTTCAGTCAACACAGTGAGTACTTTCTGTGAGCTGAATACTAGAATGTGTCTAGTTACATACCCAGACACTTTCTAGTTTGTAAATATTCATGTTAACATTTTGGGGATCAGATCCTAAGCAAACGAGAACTGATGTAGCTCCACTGACTTCAGTTGACTCTGTTGACTCCTGCCAGGATGGTTTGTGACCTGGAAAACATGCTTACTATGAGAGATTAGAAGGGATCTATTTGTTTCACTTGTAAAAGAGCTTAAGAAGTGATTCAATCATGTGCTATAATTACTAAGGCGAGCAGAAGATATCTGATATTACTGGGCTTTTCGGTCTTGCAGAAAAAGGTATAACATGATCTGACAGCTGAGCAATTCAAACCTAATAGAAGTTTTTTAATAGTGGACATACTTAAGCTTCAGCACAGATAAGCAATAGATAAGGTAAATCCTGCATCAATCTGAACCTATCAAATAAGACTGTGTGGTTCCTTAAAAGCTGTGGGGTGGATTGACTTTGAGCTGGTGAGTCAGAAACCAAATTACTGAGGGGAGATTCACAGCGGGTGCAGGGCTAGTGAGAGCCAAAAGGATCAGGCCACGATTATCAGATATAAAAGCCCAATAAGAGCCAAATGAACGAGAGTCTCGGTGATCTGTTAACAATTATCAGATCAAGATTATCTGCTGCAGCAAACGAAGTACTGATTATCTATTTGCATCAAGCGAAGAACTGCTCCTCACTCCTCCGTGCGTGCGTGCACACATAGGACGCGTGTATTCATGCTATTTATTTTGGGCTGCGAGGGGTGTTTGCTGCCGGCGGCCCGGGGCAGACCTCTCCGTGTCGTGAGGCTCTGCCGGTGGCGGGGAGCAGAGTGGAGATTTATACAGTGCCTCCAGGAATCCCCAGCGGGGCCCCTCCGGTGAACTTTGGCTCCCCGGCTTGCTGCCAAGCATTAACTACAATACTCACACTTGTTTTTGACAACAGCACGCAGGTTGTATTTCACCAATTGCTATTTTGGTTTGGGAGTTATGTCAGAAATGTCTCTGGGTACTTGGCTGGTATAAGTGGAGCAGGAGATTTACTCTTATTGTGTAATGTCACCTTTCAGTCAGTGCTTGAGATGAAAATTATGGGGCATCGTTTGCTCTTTTTATTAAATTTCAAGGGTACCCATCTCTTGTGTGGGAGGAGTGTCCAGAGAGTGACTCTGGCCTGATTCTTCCTAGAGTGGTAGCCTCAGCTATCAGGCACCTTTTAAAATACAAATTGCTCATTTTTTTTCTTTTCTTTTTGTCAGTAAGTTGGGACAAGAGGCAGCAGGAGTTACCATCTTCCAAATTGCTGCCTATGATGATAGATGAGCTTGGCCCTGGAAGTACAGAGAGATACTGGACTCAGCACAACACAGATGTTGCAATGCAGCCAAATTAAGCTTTAGTGGGAATGTGCAAGTTGGGTCTTAGTCAGAGTATCTTATGCCTGCCTGCCTCGCTGAAAAGCAAGAGCGAAATATTAGCAGCTGACCCGGTGGGATATACACTTGCCCAAAATATTCCGTTACTGGCTGCAGATGAACCAGCATCTGATCTGCTGTGTGACTTTCCCAAAGATCTCATAGCCATGGGGTGGGGAGAAAAAGGAGTCCTCCAAAAGAAATATTGATTTCTACAATCTTCATATCACAAGTCTCTGTAAATCACAACACAGGAGATAACCTAGAGATGTTACAATGGCAGGTCATGCTTGTTCCTTAAACCTGGTTCAGTGTTCCACATGAAACAAACCTGAATGTTACAGACTATGAAAAATATTCCTGAGAGCTTCTGGGGTAAAATAGAAACAGATTGATAAATTAATTAGTAAGATGGAGATTGTAACAGTGGTTATGACTTAAATTGCTAGTCTCACAGCAAGTGGCTAACCTTATTCCTTAAACCAACACACCAATAAAACTTAACCAGGAAGAGTCTAGAGACCCTTGGTTATAGATGGCAAAAGCTAGGTGAAAGTCCTGTACAACACTTCCAGCTCAATAGAGGGAAAGAAGGAAAACAGGAAAAATGTCATGGAAAAGACTGGAATTCAGGAAAATGAAAAAAAGTTCATGTTGCAGAATAGTAAACATGAAATGTAGTAAAGGTGGCAAGGAAGTAGGGGATGAAGGGATGAATATTCTTCATTTATTTGATCAGCCTCCATAAAATCTTGAATTTGTAATCAATGCATTCTTGATTTTAACATGATGGGGTAATCCAAAATTAAGAAGTGAAATATATCTTGCAGTCTTTCTTTTTTTTTCTTTTTTTCTTTTTTTTTTTTTTTCCTCTAGCTGAAGATAAAGGGGAGAGAATATCAGATCCTGAGATTTCCCCGTGGTAGAAGAGTCCAGTCCTGGGGATATCAGCGAGAACCTACCGATAGGATATAACTAAATTATAACAGGAGGGCAGAGGGGATCTAAAAATTGCCTGAAAAGCAATTCTTCCTTGTCACCAACAAGAAGGACAGACTGTAGACAAATATAGTTTCTGGAGGGTGAAAGTTAAAACTAGATCAGATTGCCAAACACAGAACTCTGTAAGTAACTGTGTAAATAGAAAAATACAAATCAGAATGAGTTAGCAGATACATATTCTTTCTTTTTTTATATGACCTGTCTGTTGTGTGGCTTTGCCACTCGGTGTAAGTGAAAATAAAACTGAAGGAGAATTAATTCTTATATAGTCCTAACATTATTATGGACATTATTTTTTAAAAAAATCCTCCCTAAGAACTGCATGTGGGGTGGTGGCAGATTTTTTTTTCTGTTTGTACAAGAAAAAGTCTATCTGCTATAAACATCAGGAAGAACAATTTCCACTCACTGGAGAAAAAGAGTAGCTTTGAATATACCCTTTTGTTGTTTTTTTTTCACTGCACAAACGTATGCATGGATTAAAGTTGTTAGAAAAACAGCAAAACTGTCACACAAAAGCCCCAAACACAAAATTGTTTCTCCTTTGAGTGATTAATGGTAGAATGCTTTTGAGTTTTTAATGTTTGTACACCTTTTTCCCTTTGTCTCAAATACAATTTTATTTTTACTGTTTTTTCTTTTGATCACAGAAAGCAAATGCCATTGAGAATATCAGTGCTTTTCTTTCACTTTTTAGTTTTTTCATTTTGCTTCATATGGCTTTTTAAGACTGTTTCAACCTAGAAAAACTAGTTTAAGAAGGGCAGTAATTGAAACTGAAACTGCTAACATGCAACTTCATCAGCTTTGAAAAAGAGCTGTAGGTTTTTTCCTGTAACTTTTCCAGTGCTGTGAACAATTTGAAAATATATAAATACTGAAAAATTGAAGAAAATAAATGTAAAGAAAAAAGAAAGATTGACCAAAGTAAATACCAACAGAGCTCCAAATATAATCCAGTCTATTGTAATTCACATTCCAGGGTTTTGAAACATATTGATTGACAGCAGAAAAACGATTTTAAATAACATTTTTAAAGAAAATTCTTTTCCTAAAAAAGAGTTATTTTTGTGCAATACGAATTTCCAATAGAAATTTTTTCCAGCAAGAATTCAGTGTCATGTTTAAAACAGCAAAGACAAATCAAGAAAGGATATTTCAGTCGAAAACTTGCATTTTAAAACCCATCTCCACTTCGACTCCTGAAAGCGAATGGAATGCATGAAATTTTGGGTTGATTGCTCTGGTGTAGGTTTTTTCATGGGCTCCTAAGACACCTCTGACCACGCAGTGATATGATGTGATCTGACGAGACGGTTCTCTCACACAACCCTGGTGAGCCCGCTCGGCTGTTTTTTCTTCTTTCTCCACTTTCTTCTTTCTCGCTCTCCTGCCAAGATTTTCCTTTCAGTTTTCCTTCTTGTGAGGCGGGTATAAAACAGCTTAGTGTACAAAAACTCACGTAATGATACTCCAAGGGCAAATTATGTCCTTGCTCCCCTAGGCAGCTGAGAGTGGCCTGAAATATAGGAAAACAGTGCAGATTTAGACTCTAACAGTAATTTTTATCACAGCTATTTAGGAAATGGTTCTGGAGTCTCTTCTTGGCAGCTCTCTTTTACATCCATCAGCAATGCAGCATAACTCTACCATCAGCACTAAGTACAAATTCTCACACCCTGCTGAGGACTCAGGACAAGCCTCCCACAAATAGCTTTCCATTTCCATCCTGAATTCAGCATTAGCCAATTTAGAGGCAATATATGGCTCTAGGAATAGGCTGTCATGTACAGTATGCACAAGACAGCTCTCCCCTAATCTCATCTAATTGGCAACAGGAGTTGCTGTCATTAGGCACTGAGTGTGAGAGGCATTAGAGTCATTAGTGTTTGCGCAGGCTATCAGAGAGAGGTCAAACATTTGGGGAGATTCAGATGGAAGAAGTAACACTCCTGAATTACTGCTTCCACTAAGTGAATTCCTCAGGAGGATTGCATATTTACTGTGGTACTATGCTCATGAAGAAGAATTAGAAAATTAAGTTCTTTTAGCTCAGACTGATAATAGCTTTGAGGAGTGTGGAAAATGGAATATTTAAAATATTTTTTTATGTAGGAATTTAATAAGTGAGGTTCCACTCCTTCACCTCTGATATATAGATGCTCCTTGTGAAATAATATTCTGGAAAATGTTAATTTCAGATAGATTGAAACATTTCATTTTGACACCCTCTTTTAAAAATATTAAATCAAAATATACACTACAAAGAAAAACATTACAGAAAGTATTTTCAAGGTCACAGCCCAAGGCTTCATTCAGAGACACCCTAGCCTTTTGATAGCATTAGACCATCTCCTCCAGCTTTACCTCCGAAGCAAAACCTCCGTGAAATCATCACAAACTTGTGAAACAACTCCACATTAATGAAATTAATTCCTCAATGGCAAATAGTTCTGCTAGATGTCTTCAACAAGCGACAGTGCGATTTGACCACAGTTCTGCTACACAGACTGGTATAAAATGCTGACTTGGTTTTTGAGAGAGGCCCCAGGACTGCAGAAAGCCATTTCCAGCTGAGAGTATGGTTTCTATGTACTTAGTCAGAGATGTTTTGTTTTCGTTCAGCTGGCAGAACTCCTGCCTGCAGGTCGAGGTGGGGGAAGTTGAATTATCCTGTGTGCTAGCACCAAGAACATGCTCCCCCAGGTCTGACCAGGGGTGAGAGGCGTAACGGCTGGCTCTGCTCCAGCTTCAAGCCATGGCTCATCTCCCTATCTCCAAGGCACTGAGAGCAGTACTGCCTGTTTTCAGCTGTCCCTCCTTTTCCCTGAGCATCCCGTGCAGCCTGACTCCCAGCTCACCCCAACCTCCCCATCCTTGCCCCACAAGGCTTCTCTTTGACAGTCCTGCAAAAAACTCCTTGTCGCTTTGGGTTTATTTAAGTGGAGACTGTCTCACCACAAACACCTCATTTGTGTTTTTTCTTTCTCTGGGTACTTCGGGATTCATGCAGGGTTGTGGTTCAAGGAAAATCCAAGTCCAAGGAGAGCACACGGTCAGACCACGGCTCAGGCGGGCGGTCTTCACTCAGCAGTACCATTTAATCCTCCAGGTCACAGTGCCTTCCCATAGGCAGAGAAAAACATGTTTTTTCTGTGAACACAGAGTTCCTCCACCACACTTTTTGTTTGTACTAAGCTCTTTTGTATCACAAGCTGTGAAAAGAAATGGCCAGGTAGTAGAGTTTGCCACCAGTAAGGGTTTGCAGCTGCTCATCCTTACCCCTCATCCTACTGCCTGAATTTCCTGTAGGGCTCTGTGTGGTACAGATTATATGGCAATAGATTAAAAGCTGCTGGAGGTACCAAGATGTTACTGAAGAGGTATAAGTTGTAAAACCTTCCCTGCAGACGTGGTTCCCTGGAGCACAAGCAGGAGATAATGCTAGAGCAGATAATGTGAGTTGGAGCTGCCATGGGAAATAGCTCTGATCTTGTCAGTCTTCACAGAATCGTAGAATGGTTTGGGTTGGAAGGGAGTTCCAACCCCCCTGCCATCAGCAGGGACACCTTCCACTAGACCAGGTTGCTCAAAGCCTCATCCAACCTGGCCTTGAACACTTCCAGGGAGGGGGCAGCCACAGCTTCTCTGGGCAACCCGTGCCAGTGTCTCACCACCCTCACAGGAAAGAATTTCTTCCTCATATCTCATCTAAACCTACCTTCTTCCAGTTTAAAGGCATTAAAGTCATTTGTTGCAAAATAAGTCTGCAGATCCTAATAACAACAACAATTGCTATTGTAAGAGGTAACATTTTGGACAAATTCTGTTGCACTGCGACTGGAGGATGTTGTAGTACCTTATCATGAGGAAAAGCAATGCTATGTGGTAAGAAAACATAGTGAATCCACAGCTGGTATCTTTGCAGTGCAAGACCTCTGAGGCTGGTGAGAAATAGGGGGCTGGCATTATTTTCCACCAACCCTCCTGATGCCATGTCCCTAACATGGAAGTGACAGAGACAAAGTACCACTGAGCTCCTGGTCCCTGGTCAGTCTGCCTCTAGGAATCCCTCTCATGAAATCCCCCAGCACATCAAATAATGATGACTTTAACATATCAGCTTCCAGCTCTTTTCCTTCCATTCTTTGCCTCATTTTAAATGAATAATAATTTAAAAAAAAATCACAAATTGCTGCTTGGCCAGCACATCTGGATGGTTTAACTAGGACATCAGCCATAAGTGATGAGACTGGTCAGTACCATACTGAAGATAAAATAGATGGATGTTTTCCCTGGTGCTGGCTAACAAAACATTTTCCTGCTGCTCCTCATTAAAATCTCATATTAAAGATACTTAAAAAGGCATGTTAATGGTGGGGCAAATAAGGCACAACTGCTGTTTGTTGGAAAGGAAGCTATCTAATTATCAGGGCACCCACAAGGGATGGTGGTTGCACTAGGAGGTGTGACAGGTGCATATGGCTCTGCTGAAGATGTCCTTCAAGCAAGCCTCTGTCCCAGCTTGGGACACACTTTCCACACTTGCTTTACAAGAAGGTAGTGAGCCGGCCCTGCTTCATCCAGGCAGCACAGGTCCTGCCTTGTCCTTTTCCTCATACCTGGACAACTGTTCGCTCTGGTTTCTTAACCTGGCTTGCTCGCACGTGTGCACAGGTACACAGGGCAGCACAAGGAGGGGTGCAGGATGGAGGAAGGGTTTATCAGCTGGCAATGGCATTGCTGCTTTTGCAACAGTGATAGATTGTCATAGGATCATAAAATGGTTTGGTCTGGAAGGTACCTTTTAAAGTCTTCTAGTCCAACCCCCCTGCAGTGAGCAGGGACATCTTCAACTAGATCAGGTTGCTCAGAGCCCCATCCAGCCTGACTTTGAATGTTTCCAGGGATGGGGCTCCTACCACCTCTCTGGGAAACCTGTGCCATTTTTTCACCATCCTTCATTGCAAAAAATGTCTTCCTTACATCTAGTCTGAATCTCCCCATCACCCCTTGTCCTATCGCTACAGGCCCTGATAAAAAGTCTGTCCCCATCTTTCTTATGCCCATCTAAAGCATCAACAGCAAGTTGATGGTGTATTCCAGGTTGCAACTAAACCTAAGACATAGCAGTCTGGGAAGGTGTTTGTGGGGCCTTCTTCCTTCTCCACACCATAAATATCTTCCCACTTCTGTGTTCCTGCTGTTTCTTTTACATGTCTCCAGTGCTGGTCTGATCCCACAGTGCTATAGGGAGTTTAAACACCGTAATACTGTCCTTACTGATGGGTTATTTGTGTGAATCAGCCTCCAGTGGGATTGGGTAAGCACCACGATGAGAGCAAGTGACAAGGTTTTGGGACTGGTGCAGCCAGGAAAGGGGACTAAGACCCTGGAGATTAGTGCCTTTCAGTAACAGCTAGACAGATCAACTTGGCCGTAACTGTCACCACTCTGATGTCCTGTGTTTTGTGTAGGAAATCTTGCTTTTGAGTAAGCACTTTCTCCATTCACTGATATTTACAGCTCCCAGTGTTGCCTCTGTCCAACTCTCTTGGCTCCAGAAGAAATGAAGGTGGTGTTCCCTTTCACTACTGTATCTGCACAGAGAGGAAAACAGCTGCTGGGGAAGCTGTAGGTGGAGTTGCTACATTGTGAGGCAGAGGAACAGAGAAAATGTCTTTAGATGTCCTTTTCAGGGCCATTTTCTGTAATTCTCTGGTTGTGCAGGGTAAAATAAGGAGCTGAGAGTAGAAGACCTTGAATCTATCCCAGTATTTGATGTCTACGACCTTGCAAGTAGTTTTCATTTGTGGGAAGTGACTTCTTGACACCAGTGCATTGTTTAGCCTAAAGTATCTGGCAGAAAGAATTTCAATAAACATCCTACTTCAAGTATTGTTTTAAACAGCCAATAATTGTATATTCTAATCCTGACAAATAATTAAAAGTGACTGAAGTAACATGTAAGCAGAAAAAACAGTTCTCCTTTTAAGAAAAGTGTTCCTTTAAGTATCTTTTTCCTTGAAAGACACACAGACAGGAGTACACATTGTTGCATTGTACAATGTACCTTCCCTGTGTGCCACAAGGCACTTAAATAGGTGGAAAAGACAATAAAATCACTGCTGTTAAGAAATTGCCTGGAGACTTCAGTGCAGAACAGAGTCCTGCTGTCATGCAAGATGAACAAAATCTGTTCAACTTTTGGCTCCTAGTTGCTGCCATGGTTATAGAACGTAGGTGAAGGGGTTGGAGGGGGGAGAACCAGGGGAGAAAGACTGGGACTTTATGCTGACCCAGGTCCATTCTGTAACCAGAAAAATATCCTGAAAAACAACATTTTCCACTAGCTGCCCTGCTGATGTGAGCTGGCCATTAATGATGGATGGCAAGGTAGATGTGGAACTGAAGGTGAGACCTTTCTCTGAAGCTGAATCAGGGGTTAAGGAAATAGGCAACTCCCTGCTTATGGCTAGAATTTCTATCACCTTTGAATGTGCAGTTGGCACTAATTTAATTATATCAACACAGTTAAATTGGTAGAGCACTCCCCGACTGTGGGTGCAGTTATTCCAGTACCATTATGTCATAGAATCATAGAATCATAGAATGGTTTGGATTGGAAGGGACCTCAAAGATCATCTAGTTCCAATCCCCCCGCCTTCAGCAGGGACACCTTCCACTAGACCAGGTTGCTCAAAGCCTCATCCAGCCTGGTCTTAAACCCTTCCAGGGAGGGGGCATCAACAACTTCCTTGGGCAACCTGTTCCAGTGTCTGACCACCCTCACAGTGAAGAACTTCTTCCTAATATCTAATCTAAACTTCCCCTCTTTCAGTTTAAACCCATTTCCCCTTGTCTTGTCATTAGTTGCCCTTATGAAAAGTCCCTCCCCAGCTTTCCTGCAGCCCCTTCAGGTACTGGGAGGCCACTATAAGATCTCCCCGGAGCCTTCTCTTTTTCAGGCTGAACAGCCCCAACTCTTTCAGCCTGTCTTCATAGGAGAGGTGCTCCAGCCCTCGGATCATCCTGGTGGCCCTTCTCTGGACTTGTTCTAACTGGTCCATGTCTTTCTTATGTTGGGGGCTCCAGAACTGGACGCAGTACTCCAGTTCTCCATGTCATACTGATACAGTTTGTTCTTGTACAACACATACAGACGATCAGTGGTGTAAGGCATTGGTGTAATGATCTACTCTGTAGGGACTGTAACTTGGCTGTTATAAAACCTGTTTATTGAAGAAGGAGAGAAAAGTGGCAGGAGACAGGACGTTGTACTGGATCTTATTATTCCCGCTGAAGAAATCAGCCAGATCACGTGCACAGGGACAGTTAAATGAGAGAACAGAGATGGGGAAATGACAAGGTAACCATGAAATAGCTGTGTTGTAGATTAGTGGATTCTATTATTCCTGTAGGTTCTGCTGGTACTTGGCAGCTGGTAAGTGATAAAGAGTGTTTATGCTGCTGATATAAATCAAAGCAGAAAAGAGCCCCAGGACTCTGCCAGAATATGTTGCGTGTTCCTATGGGAATCTGTCCCAGCATTGCTTTCATTTGAATCCTCCTTTGTTTATTTTGCAAAACAGAAAAATTATTCTGAAGGACTTCTGGCTCTTCCAACTCCTGCTTTGGATATTCCAGCTTCCAACAAAAATCAGACACCCTCTGGCTCCAGACTAGTAACTCCCCACTGTTTCCTCTAACCACTAAGAGGTCTAGCATGTACAATTTTGAACTGAGTATCTAAACACAAAGAAATTTAAAATACTGTGACAGACTATGAGTTGTGTTTTTTTAATCACAGTTACAATTTTTGTATCCCGTTACTCATTAGAGGCATGGAAACTTCAATTTAATCTTGAAGAAAAGAGTTAAAAATTATTAAATATAATGGGTCTCCCCATAGCAACATTTGAGCTCAACCGTCAAGAAAAAGCAAGATGAAGTACTTTTTAGAGTGGTAACTATTGCCATTATAGGCCAAAACCCAAGTGAGGTGCTGAATTACCAATAAGAATAAAATTGTGCATCGACAAAACAGCTTTCCTACCAACCTCCAAAGTCATATAGGATAAAATGAGACTAACAGGGAAAGGCTTTGCAGAGGACATCTACTTTGGTTGGTGACAAAAGAACACAATTAGGGATTCAGAAAGAAAACTGTGGTCTTCTCCTAGATTTCTCGAGTAAACCTCTGCCATTAACCAGAAGAGACATGACCCTGACTGTCTGATACACCTGTACCTCTGACATGTCCCTGCCTGCCTAGGTCAGGGTGTGAAGCTTAGTACTGCTTGCCAGGACTGACAAGTTAAAAAAGAGGACAGATATCTCAGAGGAAGAAACTGCAAACGACAGAAAATGGTAAGGAGAAGCTGTAGCCAAACAGTCTTTTTTTATCATCTTTCAGGTAATTTTGGGGTCAGTCTCCTTCCACTCAAGGGAAGAAGGAGTTTTCAGAGAAGAGGAAGTGTCCTAGCCATTTCAGTCTGGTGGTGGTGGCCAGCCATTCTTCTGTGCTATTTTTAACACTCTAGGACAAAGATACCCTGCAGATGATTGAATTCAGAGGTAACTTTTCTTTCCTCTGGCTTGAGCCCAATCAGAATCAAGTTTCCTCATGAGCGTGATCCTTTCTGACACCTCTTTCAATGTAAAATCCCTCAAACTGCTAGTCAGGCACAGGCACAAATCCACTGGTCTGTCTCCTCGCAGACCACTCCATTTGACACGGTCTCCCACAGCATCCTCGC
>NW_010310342.1:8896-25095 GCF_000700745.2 Antrostomus carolinensis | reverse complement strand
GGAGGTCCAGTATGGAAGTGAAGTGAAGTTGACTGTAAACAGATTTTGTATGAATGCAAATAAGGCTTTGAAGATTGGGGCAAAAAACAGCTGGGGGAGGGGAGGTGGGGAGAGAAAATTCCATTTCATTTGAGCAATTGGCATGAACATAGTTACTTTAGTTTTGTCATCTACTTCTCCTGATGTGGACACCAGAGGAAGATGGACATCTTGAGTATGATTCAAGTAGCCTGTGACTCTTAACACATTTCAGAACTGATCCATCACTCATGCTTCCAGTCCTCTTATGGAGAGGAGGTTGTCTCCCAAGTTTTCACTTCTCTGTCTCACCTCAGTCCTTATCCTGCAGCACCTTTTAACCTGATCTCAACACCCTACTCTTTCTGGGTCCGCTTCTGTCCCTTTGAACGGTAACAACCGGTGAGGAAAAGTGGTTTTATTAAGGTGGTATCCTAACATCAGAAAGCTTTTAATCTCTTTTCCACTTTGAGAATATTTTCCCATAATACTCTGCATTAGTCCCTCCTGTGTGGTTACTTGCATTGTTCACCTGACCAAAAAGTTAATCTCATGAAGTTACTATCGGTTCCTTGACTTTTGAAAGGAAGGTGAATAACCTCTGGTATGGAAATAGATATCTCTCAAGAAAGAAAAAAAAATTCTAATAATGCTAAAATGATTAGCATATATGTACAGCTACCCTGAAGCAGTGGAGTCCAATGTATTGTTTGTCCTGTGGACATTGTTCTTTTCCACCATCCCAAGATCCTTATTTTTCTCCTTTATACTTTGAAGGACACTTTTACCATCTGTATCTTCTCTGCTTGGTATGTGCTTTCCACTTCCATGCCCCTTCTGCTTTTGCTGTGCACTTGTTATGTACAAGCTGCCCTACTGCATGTTGGCTGCAGTTAATAAATAACCCACCTAACAATTTCTAACTTTTTTTACTTAACTACAATGGCATTTTGTATTTTCATATGTCCATATTTTACAGGTAAGCTGACTTTTTAAAAACAATTACTTTCAGACAACTGAAAATGCTTAAAATATGTGACTGTGCCATCCACCTGTTGTACATATTGCATATGCAAGTAGCATTAAAACAGTGCCAGAATTTGTTTTAGGTGTATTTTCTTTTAGCTCCTAAAGTATCTGCGTAATCAACTTTAAACATTTTTCTGGTGTGTAATTAGGGTTTTTTTCCCCCACCCTTCCCAAATGAAAGAAAAGTCAGCTTTCCTGGATTTTTGTCCATGATATATTTTCTACATAGGGAAACTTAAGTGCAGTAAGCATCGACTCTCAGCTATTGTTTATAATTTTCTGTGTAACACAGAAAAGTATATATTAAAAAAAAAAAAAAACAGCTGTTGTGGTTCTTTTATATTGAGGCATGGTTGCAGTTTTCCCCATGTTTTTACATCTAGTCTTGTACTTCTCACTCTTATTTTTTCTTGTGATCAAAGAAACACTATATGGGGGTATCCTTGGTGTAATAAGAGTTGTTCATTGATTCTTCATTATATATGGCTGCACAGATGCTTGTCCTTCTTAATTTTCTAGGTTGGTGTAGTCCCATGACTTCCAAATGCCCAGTTTCACGTGGAACAGATTGCTGCCCCTATAAGTTGTTTATTAGTAAAATAACTATAAAACAAGCTTCACTTGCATGTGTTCATTAATTGAATCTTGTCGTTTAACATAATTGCAGTAGCATTGCTGGCCAGTCCACTTCTGCTGCTGCTGTACATAGCTGATGAGAGCCCAGTCCTGGAGTCTGAAGTCTTAGGTGTGTTTTTTCCATTAGCAGTGACCGGGTGTTTGAGTAAAATCTGCAGGTCTTAGTGGTGGAAGCGTTACTGGAATAAAGCCAGTGCTAATCATTGTGAAATCGTTAGCATGAGCACCTGCGGGACCATTGCTTAGCTGGTCTGCTTTTCTTTGAGTCTCTGACTGACTTATAATTAATGAATTAATTTGACAATGTCTCTTGCAACTTTCATAGGAAGTCTTTGTGCAGATTTTCATCTGAAAGGATGATGAGTTGGTTTTGATGGATCAAATTTAACCTCTGTACCTCTCGGAACAAGGAACTTCTGAAGACAGCCCTATCAGTTCAGTTTTCAATAAACACAGAACAATGGAAATAATTTCAGATTAAATTGATATGTCAAATACTACTATTTCTACCTGAAATGTGAATCAGATCCCACTTACAAGCCATTACTTTGAGGATAGTCTGACACTGCGTTTTAAGCAAAACCAGTAATTTCTGTTGTAAATAATTATTGGCAATCAGTGGTAGTGTTACTCTACTTTGGATTCTCAAGTGCTGCTATTTTTTTCCCTGAGAAGTCAAAGTCTTGGGGGTTTTTTTGGTAGGAAACTCACAACACTTATTCCAGTTCTGCTGATGCTCATCCTAGGATGAGCATATGTTAAATGCAAAAAATACTGACAGCATAATCTCGTGGTTAAAAAACTGTAAGTGTATCGTTCAGGAGACTTAAATGTTTCTGAATTCTGACTGAAAGCTGACATGACATGTTGGACTTGGCATGTTACATATGGGTTGGCTCAGGTCTCTGTCTGATTCGTCCTTCACAAGGATCTTAGAATGGTTTGGGTTGGAAGGGAAACTTAAAGGTCATCTAGTCCAACACCCCTGGAATAAGCAGGGACATCTTCAACTCGATCAGGTTGCTCAGAGCCCCGTCCAACCTGACCTTGAATGTTTCCAGGGATGGGGCATCTACCACCTCTGGGCAACCTGTGCCAGTGTTTCACCACCATCGTAAAAAATTTCTTCCGTCTAGTCTAAATCTACTCTTTTTTAGTTTAGAACCATTACCCCTTGTCCTATCACTACAGACCCTGCTAAAAAGTTTGTTCCTGGGTGGTGAGTGCTGCTCTGTAGTGTGCTCTGGATACATCACAGGTTCAGGCTGAGATTGCTGCCTATTAAACAGAGATTCACTGTGAAGGGAGGAAGAGAAACAAGGGGAGGAGGAGTGCTGCGACCTTTAACTCTGGGTTTCCAACAGCTGATGTAGCAGGTGTTCCTGGCAAGATGATGGTAGCACGTCTGAGTGCAGTGCTCACCCCCTTCCTCCCCAGTTGAACAACCACTTTGTCTACCTATGTAATCTGTGAAAATAGCCCTTAGGTTTTCTTTTCTTCCTGGAGACAACTGGAATAGCAAACTCTCCTCCACTTGGACAGAGAGAAGGAGGTCCCAGCTGGCTGTCTGCAAAGGTGCTTGGCCAGCAGTTGTTATTTTTTTTGGCCCCCAGGGGAAATCCCTCGGCCTTTTTCCCTGCCATGCCAGCAGGAACACAATCTGCAGCCTTGTCTTTAATTATACAATCTGCATGGCATGTGCAGCCTTCTCAACTCCTGCAAAACTGAGTTTTACATTAACAAAGAAATTGGTGTTGTCAACTTTGTTGTTTTGTCACAAATCTTGTGATGCTGGGCAGCTTTCTTACTGTTTCACTTAGTGTGGTAGCTACACGAGGTTCAGTTTAGGGTGGAAAAAGGTGTGTTTCCCTCCCAGCATGTGTTTTAAAATCTCTTAGATGGGTGTGATGCATTCATGAACACTTCTGATCTTGGGTGGACCTCTCTATAACCACCTGATACAAAGGGGTCACTGAAATTTGTGTCTGGCTTCTTAATAATTAACATTTTACTCGTGAAATTTGCACTGTTTGAGAGAAACTACTGCTTACTAGAGATGTTACCTATCCAGTTAAAGCAACAGCTGTAGGAGGAACATAGCCCAGAAAACTAATAGTTCTTACTAATAGTGTATAATGTAATACTTTTAGTGAATTAAAAATTTCAAGTACTATGTTAAGTTTTTCATGTTGGAGTGGTGTTTTACTTGATTCTAACTTTGGTTTTTACACTTAACTTGTATGATTTTTTTTTTTTTTTTTTTCCTTTGGGGGATGTAGACAGCTAAAGGGTAAATGTTGCAGTTCTCAAAGGCTGACTCACTTAATTTGGTTGTTCTTAGAGGGTTGTGCTTCTTTGAACTGTGAATGTAAAAATTACTTAGGGGGGTTTCAAGAGCAATGAGTTATCAAGAATTTAAGAATCAAACTGATCCAGGCAGCATACCCAAGAAATAAAACAAAGAATTTAAAAAAAAAACAAAACCAGTCAAACAAACAAACAAAAAAACCCCCAAAACCTATGAAAAACATCGCTTTCAGCTTTTTGACTTCCATTATAACTGGTCATGCAAACCTAACTTTAGTTCTGTGAGATCTTGCCTTGCAAATCATCAGCGTTAATAAAAACTCAGCAGAAGAAAGTATTCTAATTACTCTCTTATAAATGAGTTTGTATTGAGTCTTTCCACAGTTAACATACACATAATCCATTATATGAAAATTCCCTACAGAGAAAATTCATTATTCTGTCAGTCAGAGAAGATATCTGTCCTATGATAATAACTAACTTACAATTTGTGCACTTGCCATTTTCTCAGAAATGATGAGCAGTGGTTTTTTCCTCCCTCGTGATCAGACTCTTCAACAGGATGTTGTGAGGCGAGTACAGTTCTGAAGACTGGGTGTATAGGGGAACTCTGACATGTACATGCAATGCAAGATGCGTAATTCTTGCCTTCTGCACTTCTCTTGCAGATGCATAGAATGAAAATGAATAGTTTTTGACTATGGGGAGATACTGTTCCTCATTTGTTTTTTGCTTTCAAAAATCAGGTAGCTTACAAGTAACTCCCAAGTTTGCAATCAGTAAATATTATCATGCAGCATTTTTTGTATGTTTGTTATTTCCCTGCTACTGTTGTAAAATCTTTCTCATGATGATATTCTATATATAGAATCTGATCTCTGTGGTTCATACCTATTGTATTTTATGTATATGCAGTATACATTTCTTCTTGGATGATATCAAATGAAAAGATGGTGTGTGATTTAAAAAAAAAAAAAAAAAATAATCTAGTGAGGTTTGCTTTCAGTTTGCTTTGGAAGTTTCACCAGACCATTTATGACTTCTGCAGTTCAGCCCTAAACTGTAACTTGCAGTGATAATGGTGATTTTTGCATCTTTATTTCCTTGGGTTTTTTCTGTTCTCATTTTTGAGGCCTGTGTTAAGGCTTGTGCAGTGCTTAGCACAATCCCATCTTTTTCAGAGCTTCTAATTATACAGCAACTGCATTACAAAAGTGATTAAACAGCTAGTGTGTGTGTGATCTAATCCAGATTTGGGACTTGTGAAATGCATAAGATGCAATCCAGTAGTATTTGTGCTCCTAATTAGTATGGAATTGTTTTGCCCTTCAAATGAGAAATACCATACAGTTAACTCTCAGCTATCCAGATGCAGCTTATCTACATGATGATCAGTGAATGCCACGGGCCAGCACCTACACTGGTCTTGTTTGGCTGCCAGCTCTGTGCTCATCATGGCAACTATACTGCTATGAGCCTTGATTTAGGTTTGAGTTTGAAAAAGTTATCATGACCACCCTATGTGCTGAATCCTGAGCTAGTAAGTCCTCTACAACTGAGCTACCTGCATGCAGAGCTGTCTTTGTTTTCCTAGGCTATGTCTCTGGTATCTGAACTACTGGAAAATATCATGCAGAAGTTTCTGTGTGGAGCTAACTTGGGTCTAACATAGCTGGTTGCAACTCCAGTAAAACAAATTTGGTCAGGCTCAAGATTTTGCTTTCTGGGCCACTCTGAGCGTTGGAACTCTTCAGCAAATCTTGAGTATCCATATGAACAAGATCTTTTTTTTTTTTTCATGGTAGTGAGAAATGAATATCAGGCTGAAGTATACGACATTTAAGTTCCTTTATGAGCCTGGGTTTATGTGTATTGCTCAAGTATACAACAGGTTAAAGCTGATTTCCTGCTCTCAGGATCATTTCTATGTTTAGAGTAAGGGAAAATCTCCTTCTCTGAGTATCCCAACTGCTATCTGAGTGCTGTAGCTTGGTTAAAGGGTTGGGTAGCCTCTTACCTGCTTTCCTTTGGACCAAGAGTTTCCACACGCACTGCAGAATCAGTCATTTGGGTTAGATGAGACCACAGGAGGTAATCTGTTGCAGGCTTCTGGTCAGAGCAGGGCTAGTGCTGAATTCCGACTACATGGCTTAAAACTTTGTCAACTGGGTCTTGAAAACCCCATAACTCAGTGATTCCCCATGCTCCTTGAGTGACTTGTCCTAGTCCTTCATTATGCTCATTCATCATAATCTCTGACCAAATTTTCACAGAATCACAGAATGTTGGGGATTGGAAGGGACCTCAAAAGATCATCTAGTCCAATCCCTCTGCCAAAGCAGGAACCTAAATGAAATTACACAGGAAGGCGTCCAGGCAGGTCTTGAATGTCTCCAGAGAAGGAGACTCCACAACCTCCCCGGGCAGCCTGTTCATTTTGATGAGGCATGTGCTCAGTGGCTTCTTTTGCAGCATCCAGGAGCTCTGAGCTCCCTCCTGGCAGGTAGATCCTGGCATGAGGAGGGATGTAACCCAGGTCTCTGGGTTACTGAGCAGCTCTGCAAACTGTTTAGCTTATCAAGTGACAAAGCAGAGAAACCATTCTGGGAGAAGGAGTGTCCAATCTCTAATGAGTTACCCACATTTCCAACACTGAAAAGGGATAGTGGGTCTTCCACTATTACCTGCCAGCTTGTTTAAGTATCTTAGTGCTCAGAGCACTGGATGCTCTCAGTGCTCTTAATCATTCCTAAAACTGTCACTTCTGCAAAGCCTCTTCCTCCATATATGTCACCTGAGCATTCTGCTGTGTTTCCAATTTCAGACTAACTGCAGATTTAAGTATCTGAATCAGTTGGAGTGGGACTCATGTAATCTAATTTCATTTGCCTAAAAATTTAGTCATGTTGTCAAAGCTAGTCCCCAAGGATTACTCTGTAGTCAGATCAAGACATACATCTGCAAATGATGCTTTTTTTCCACCCAAGGCCATATGTGCAAAATGGAGTCAACTGAATCAGTGTTGAAAAGTATTTGAACTGCAAACTGCACCTTTCAGTACCTTTTAAAAAATGTGCCCTACAGGTTCTTAAGAAAACAATAGCTTTTGGTCACACTGGAGCTTGCTGAAGAGTTCCTCTTTTATAGGAAAACTTCCTTTCTTTCTTTGAAATTCAGTTGAGCAATTTGCCCCAGCTTCCAGTATTCCTGCCCTTCAGCCACATCTGTCCTGTGGCTGAGGATACCACAACTTCCAGAGCTGTCAGTCCCCTGGGCTCCCCCAGAATCCTGCCTTGGTTTTGGCAATAGACTTCAGTCTGTAGTGTTTCAAATTGAATGGTTTGGGCTTTGTGAAATCCTGTTTTCCTCCAGACTTTGTTTCTCAACAAATAAGGATCAGCTGTTCGCTCCATTCTGATCCAAGAACTGAGAGTACATAATGGAGGAAGTATGCAGATGTCCAACTATTTTCACAAAAAATGCTGTTGAGCTGTGGGACTCCTTTCCCCAGTATTTTGGTTTATTGTTGTGATTAGAGTGGCTAAATTCTTCACAAAGACCAGAGGAACCAGTTTCCATGGCCAGGCTTCTTTTTGGTATGGCTTGTGAGGGCTGTATGTTTTCATGATAGAGCTGGCAAGGTGTGTTAAGAATGCCATGCAGCAAGCAGCTGGTCAAAATTTATTGTGTTCCCATCTTATTTACCTAATATATTAATAGTATCTGTAGCTGTTAATTTGGGATTAATTGCCACTTTGGCAATATTGATATTTTGAGAGGTCCCCCTGGTGCTCTGAGACATGCAGCCCTGTTCAATTCTTAAATCTTTCACCATGAAAGCACAGGCTCTACCAGTTCTGAGTCTTAGCAGCTTGGCATGAAGAATAACAAACCCTGCTGCAGGAGTGGTGTTCAGTGGCTAGACAACGCGTTCTAGATGGGGTTTAGGGACTTTCACTGTCATAAATTAAAACAATTTTCAGAGACAACCTGGGACTCTTAGTACACTGCTAAATATTTTAGCTGCTGAAAGGGATCCTTGACGTCCAGGCCAGTGGTGCATAGTGGCTTACATACACAGTACTGCTACCCAGCAGACCTGCAACAGGCTGGCTGCATCCACATTGCGTGTGTCCACACCCCGTGGCCTCAGCCATTGTTGGATCCCAAGGCAGAAGCATTGTTTTGCATTTGTGTTTTAGTACAAAGTGTTGAAATGTGGCCCATATCACAACTTTTCAGACTGGTGTGAAGTGTGAAGCAGGTGAACTGTAGTATCTTAGGGGGCTCAAGGGTTCAAAGGCTGCTGAGATAATATTTGGAGGACAGAGACAGTAGCAGAGGAGGGTCAAACCTGGTATGGTCTTAGCCATGCTGCCTTTTGGGAGCCGCCTCTGGGAATAATTTATTGCCAGAACTGCATCCAAGTTTGGTCATGGGCAGAGGGCTTATCTAGAGCAGTCCAAAATAGCACTAGAGAATGACCTAACAGTGAAGCAGTGCAGAAAATAGGGGCTCTGGTGCTTGTGTTCAATCCCTCACTCCTTTGTTGAGCAACATGGGCATAACATTAAAACTTGTTTTCATGATTCCACAAATTTACTTATCAGCAAGCTCAATCGGATAAAACCCTGGAAGAAGCCTCTATACTGTATAAGTTGTGTAGATTCCCTCTCTCAGCTCCAGGAAAATGATTCAGTTGCTCCAAACTAAGCAAGATTTTCTTGCAAATTGGAAGGTTGAGCCTGAACATTTTAATCTGTTATATGTAATGAGAAGTGATCCAAAACATTGCAATAAGATGAAGGACTCGAGCATTTAATTGCAGCCACTGGAGAAAAGGAGAGTCTACCACCACTTGAAAGTTCAAACCTGTGCTTGCCGCCACTATACAGGTTAAAATGCTGTGACTGAGTGACGTGCAGGCAGGTAGCTGAAGGTGCATGTTAATATTTAATTTTCATCCTGTGAGACATAGGAGTGGCTCCCTGCTCCCGATTCTGCCCCACGTCCCATCATCTGGCAGGCTGGTTTCCGTACAAAGGAAGGGAGTTGCAGTGAGCTCTGAAAATATCCCCAGGTCCGAACAACTATGAAAGGAAGGTGTGTTACCAAATACACTCACCCTGCCCAGCCAGAGAGACCACGTTTCGGATAGTTTCACAAGCTGTAAGGCCTCAAATCCTGCCAATGTTAGCACATAATCTTTGCTTTGCGTTTGTAAGTGTTCCCCTTGCTTTCAAAGGGAGGGGGAATTAAGAAGAGAGGCCTCTTTTATAGGACTGAGTTTTAGTCTGATTTTTTTTTTTAAATCTCCGTGTTTTTGGTTAAAAAGAAAACACAGCAAATATGACTCGTTTAATATTGTAGTCAAGTTTTTCTCCTTTGGATTTCTGTGAAGAGGTACAGAAGGGATTGCAGCGCTGTTAACACAAGAGTAAGTGATAACTGTCTGCGTTCTGAGGAGCTGGATGGGTATCTGGAAGGTAATGCTTCACCTGGGCTTCGCATTCAGGCCTGGTGGTTGTGCCCACCCAGAAGGCTCAATAAAAACCCTTTTTCTTTTTTATTTTTTTCCTTTACTATTGTTCTACTGAGAGGAGGCTTCCTGAATTCAGCTGTATAAACTTTTAATGAGTGACCTGTTTGCAAGACTCCTTTCCGCATTGGCAAACAGCGTGGTTGGGGAGGGAGCTCCTTGTGCTTTCCACGCTGTGGCCACCCTCTCCTCCCTGTCCCCTCTCGATGGGACCCAAATGGAGCAGAGAGAGCTTGACCTGAACCTGCCAGCCGTGAACTACAGTGGCTGGACACGACGTTTTTGCACCTTGCTGTACCAACACCAAAAGAAATAGGCATTTTGTGGTGAAACTGGTGGTTTGCACCATCTGTCCTGGCCAGTGGGAGACTTGTCAGGTCTAAAGTAAACAGCTCTTGCTAAATGCTGAGGCCCGCACTATTGTTGACATAGCGATAAAATAGCGTTTGCAGCCTACAGCGTGCTTTCTTCCCCTGCTTTTGAAAGGTGTAATGTGTCTGAGCACCAGAGAAGGAATGGGTTTGGATCTGGCGTGTCATGCTTTACAAGGATTGATCCTAGTATCTACCTGGATGAGGCATAACGGTGCTCACTCCTGCTTCCTCCTCCTCTGCCTGGAACTCCCAGGGCTGGCGTTTTTCTCCAAATATAGGAACCTGCAGATTAATTTCTCCATGCAAATAAAAAATACTTACTTGAAATAATGTTTTTTTGCATGTTGGTATTCTTTAGCCTTAATGTACTCCCAAAAAGGAGGTTTAAGAACTAGAATTGGTGGAAAGGAAAGCCCCAAACCTGGATCAAAATAATTAATAGAAGTGAGTGAAAAAGGTAAAGATGTAATATGTTACATGTTCTGAAAACCCAGATAACTCTATACTGTGCAGGACAATATGGCAAAAGAAGTTTCTAATGAATAATCCAGTTCATCATATGATATTCTGGTAAATACTGAAAAACAGAATTATTGCTCAAATTTATAGAGTCAGATGTGTTTTTTATGAAAATATTACCAAGTTAACTTTTACGGACAACTCCAGTCAGAATTTGTCCCACAGACAGTTATCTAAGAGTTTTTAAAGAAAATGTCATGAGTAAACTTTAATTACTAAACTCTTGCTTTAACAGAATGGAGTTCGTACACTGTACTGATGACAGCTTAGTCCTCCATCTCTGACAGATTTGAAAGTCATTTGTACTGCTACAGAGAAGATGAAATTTATACATTATGTATGTTGTAAAGAGACAGGATATATAGAGAGAATAAACAAGCATCGATTAACATCTAGTTTCACCTGAGGCAGATGTGGGTTTCACATCTCAGACTTTGTTTTGGTTTAGATTTCATATACAGGCTTTGTTAATTGCAAGCAGAGTCCATCTTTCATCTCTACAGTACCTAAAAATGCATAGTTTTATGCTCTGTGTAGGGAGAAGGACAAAAACATCCACATTTGTCTTGAAGTTGTACTCAGAAAGTGAAAGAAAAATGCCCATTTTGAATCCACAGCATCAGTCCCTGTTCCAGTGGTTTTTCAGTGAGCTGCCCCATAGGTAGGACCATTTGCAACTCTAAAAAATTTGCATTACAATTTGCTTCCCAATATTACACCTGCTATTTCTCTACAGTAGCTACTGAAAGATAGAAGAGTGATAGCCATTTGAACAAGTGACTTCAAAATGCCCAACTCTGGTTGCAGGGCAGTTCAAGGTTTGTGTACGTGTCTTTAGCCTGAAACTTGAATACAAACATTGGTTAATTCAGCGTGTTGGAAAAAGCCTGATGGTTGGTTTGTGTGCATCTCAAAACTGCTGCATAGTTTGGCACGGGAAGGGAATAGCAACGAACTGGTGGGTCAGGAGTGAGGTCAGCTGGCAGAATGGCAAGGAAGCTTGCACAATACTTGCCTGCCGTCGGTTTGGCTCTGGCTGATGCTAATGTCCCCTGCTGTCAGGAGCTCTGCAGTCACCCACAAATCAAACAACACTAAAGAAACACCCGGTGTGTTGTAGACGTTTGTATAACACTGTAAACATGAATCAATTTTATTAATGGAATATACTTTATCAATGGAAATGGGAATCCAGATTTGGAGGAAAGGAGATTGGTGGGAAATGGGGGTTTTTTTGGGGTGGGGGGAAGAGGAGTCTCTTCTGCACAGTGAGATTCATTCCTCTGGAAGGTCCCCACCAGGTGTTTTGGTGAAGTCCTGTGGAGGAATGTGCAGTAATAAAAAATGGCGGTTCAGTGAACAAACTGGGAGGCAAGGATAGATTTATGTCCTTGGCAGCTCAGGCCAGTCTCCATATGTTGTTAACATTAGATGGTGAGAGAAATTAACTGTATCATATGCTATTGCACAGCCTGTATTTTGAGCCTCTTCTGTTTAAAAACAGCTTAAAACAAATGGAAAAGATAAAACAAGAATTTTCCTCAAGTGAGAACAGATGGCAAAGTTTTCAGGCTCTGGAAGGCAGAGGGAGACTTCTCCATGGCCAAGGGGAGGTGGGATGAGGATCTCTCCTCAGAGCATGGTGTCGCCTCTTTCTGCAGCGGGAATATGTAAATCCTCCAACAGTGAGCTTTTTGTCACAATAATTTACCTTTTGTAGCCACTCACCCTCCCTTTACTATGGCTTGAAGCTGAAAATATTATGGCCATAAAGTTCCTTGACAGATGTGGTCATTACTCTTGTTGACACAGAGCTTCATTAAGCTGCGTTTTTCAATTCCTTCTTCAGCAAGGCTTCTGGCCTGTAATGCGGTATTGTCAAGCATCTTGATCTTTTTCCTTTCTTATATATCAGGAAATGTGGGAGTTTATTATTGATTTTTGTGGCATCTAAGTTGCTCTCAGGCAGTCTGTCTGCCCAGCTGGCACCTTTGGTTCTTCCTGGGCTGCAGTGCCAGCAGACGAGGGAGCCATACCAGACATTGGCAGGACCGGTGTCCAGAGCCTCCAAATAAAGTAAGGAGGAAGCTTTTAAAACAATTAGCTCAGGAACTCTGAAGTTTGGCCCTATGATTAATTAATTTATTAAGGATGTGGACTGACTTGAGTTCCTTAAAAGACTTAGTTGCAATTTTCTTTTAAGATGTGAGCCTTTTTAAGGCTCTGAAACAGAAAACCAAACAAATTCCACTTCCCATTTTGTCCAAAAACTTTGTCACTAGAGCACCTGCCTGGGGACCCTTCAATTCTCTTTTTACCTGCGGGGGATTTTTTAATTTGTGTCCATTTGACCCATGACAATAACCCCCCCAAAACAGTGCCCCCAAGTAACAAGGTGTCTGGGGGCTATTTTTGCAATCCCTGATGATGGCTGTTTCTTCCCCAATAAAAATTTATTGGGTCACTGAAATAACAACATCATTAATGAATTATTCACTGGTTTCCTTTACCTCCCAGTAGAGTACCCTAACTGATAGGCCTTAAAGTAATTTCCCTCTCTCTTTGTTCAATGTATATTTAAGTAATTACTTTATACAAAGGGGTGGAACAGCTCCAGGAGGAGAGCTTGGCAAGGCAGGGCTGCTTTGTCAGAGCAGGCAGGATCCTCTCTCTTGAGAGGGCTGCTGAGGATTTCACATCCCAGCGGGGAAAGACAGAGATTGAACCAGTATCTCCTAAATCCTGCATGCAGGCTGTTGACTAAAAGCGCTGCTACCTTCATTTTGCAAATGATGCTGAACCACAGCCATTTGAAATATTGTTTGCCCTGAAGCAGATTGGTTTGGTTTGGTTTAATGTCAATGAGGACACCTCTCTTCAAGTCCCATTTTGCTTTGGAAAAAAAATGCCTTTTAATTTTTTTCACTGGTTTACTTCCAAGGCTTAAGTAAAATTAAAAAACAAACAAACTAACAAACAAAAAAACCCCAAAGAGTTTATTGACACATCTATAGCTAGCTGGGCCTTGCAGAGAAAAGGCAGAGAGGGAAATGCAGCTGCAGGTTGATCCCTGCAGGGCAAGGAGATAGCTTTTCATTTTCTGTCTGCCGCAAGATAATGAATTTCATTGCATCTGGAAAATAGTCATGGCTATAGGATCACGGTTCAGCTATGACCTTCTGGGCGGTTCATTTCGCCGTGGAGCCTGGGGGTTTGGTTGGGTTTGTAAGTGCTGTTGCACTGCCTTACGCTCAGTAAACATTTTGAAAGCTGATTGCAGCTCCAGCTGCTAGAGACTTTATTTTTCAATGTAATCTGAAATCCGAAGCATGTTTTGCAGAAGGGGTGAACTGTGGGCACTCATGAAATGTACAGCAGAATCCACCATCGTTTGTGCCTGTGTTTCTAATTGCCAACAAATCTGGTAGCAACCAAATCACTTTATAGCCTCTGCAAATGAGAACAACTGAAATACCAGGTCAGCCAAGCACCATGGTATGACTACAGGTAAACTACAATGTCTGGACGAATCAAGGGTGGATTATCTGTCTAATCAAAATTTGTGAAGTGTATTCAATAGTATAGAATCTGAATTTCTCAGCAACAAGTAATCAAATAATTCAACAATTGGCCAGGAAGTTAACTGTTTACACTAAAACAGCTTTCTTTCAAGACTTTGGGTGTGGATGAAGCACAATATTTATTTAAAGATGGAGATAAAAATTTACCGTGCACACATAATCTTGTATGTACATCTCTGATGTAAATACCTTCTTATCCCTAATGCGTCTGACTGCTGTAATTATGTATTGCACTATTTATACAACCAGGAAGATATGAATTTAAAAGGAAATCCTGTACATCTTTTATATTACAGCACACAAAAGCACCCAAAGCAGGGAATCAGAGCCTTTGTTTTCATACGGATTTTGTGTCTTTTAGCAAACAAAATGGCTTCTAAGTACACGTGTTTTCCTCTCACCATGTAGTTTCTAACAGTTGTGGTATAGGTTGTGTCTAGAGAAGATCCATCAGCTTTTTCCCCTCATCTTTGTAGTAACAAGGGAGTAGGGGGTTGCAGGTTTGGCTTTCTCCTCTGCCTCGTTTGACAACAGGCATGGGCTCCGTGTTGCAGCAGCCCCGGAAGCAATTAGTGGTGAAGCGATTGGTGCCGCGAGGAGATGCTTAGCAGGCCGGTCCCAACAAGGCATACGTCTCCCTTACTGAGGATTCTAAACTTGTTGACTGGGAAAACCCTACTTGCCAGAACAAGATCTTTTTACACACAGTGAAAACAATCTCCTATTGTCTCCAGGGATAAAATGTTGCCAATAAAAGATAAAAACCCCATGCCAAGGCAGTGATACATAACTATGTTAACTGCTTCACCACTATATTTAACTATGAGATAAAAGCCTCTCAGAGATGTTGGTTTTTTTGGTCTTGCACATCCGAATAAATGAAATGTAATAATTAAATTGAAAAAAAAACCCCAATTGTTACATTCACAACTCTGTAACTGTGTGACTATGAATATTACCTTTTTTTTTGTTTGTTCTTATGCCCTGGCTGAGCGTCTGTATGGCAGGGCAGGAGCAAAGGTTGATGCATCTCCTGCTGCCTTCCCAGATTTGTGGACCTGCTGTCACAAATGAAGTATTCATATTTTAATTCTCTATAGCTGGAAAGAAGATGCTCTGACCCACTTCAATTTTTCATGGGAATGCACCATTTCTTGTGCTTCCTCTCACAAAGGTTCCTCGCCTCCTACAGAAATAGGAGCTGCCTTGGTTTCCCCTCACTAGAGCAACCCAGCTCTGTATGAGCAATGGCCGCTTGAGGGTACCTGTTTGGTGTAGCCAGCAATTTTCAAGGAGCAGAAAAAGACTGTGATATGGTCTTATCCAAGGCATGCATTCTCTAGAAAATTGTGGAAGCTGTGTCATATATTTCTGACTCCCCCCTCTCAGCTTAATGCCTGGCAATGAGCCTGTAGGATTGGGTTTCCTATCTCCCTGACTTTTACTTCTCCTCTGACTAACACTCCTGATAGCCTGTCCCCATCAGGTGAGGCAGCAGGCTCTGGCAGCAGGGCAGTCCAGTGGTGAGGGACTTCTCTGCACCATAGGCTCTCTAAGTAGACTTGTAGGTGAAGCCTGAGACACCTTCTCCAGAGACCCTGTCCACGTAGGGCACCAGAGCAAGTTGCAGAAGGGACTCTGGATGTAACAAGCATCTGTTTTGAGAGGAAGAGCATTTAGCCATCCCAGGTCTGTTATATTCAATCATGTATATAAGCTCTGGAGGATGTGAAGCAGGAGCTTGCAGAGTCTGTGTGGAAGATGGGTGCGTCTTCCTGGAGAGGAGGGTGCTCAAGGGAAGGGGCTCTGGAAACTCCCAGGCTCACCAGGAGGCACTGGGGGACTGCAGGATCCTCAGGCTTAGGTACTGCTGGCCTCTATAGACTTTCAGGGTCCTTTGACTGCTTGGATATAGGTAACCACAAGGAGAGTTTGGTGGTCTGAATCTTGCTCTGTGCTTTTGCCTGATTGTCCCTACACAAATTGATGATTGTGCTGACAGTTTTAAAACAAATCTGCTGCTTTTCCTTTGCTCTCCCATTGCTCTTCCTATCCTGCTCTAGCCCATTTTGTAAGTCAGCTGGAGGAGTGATGGTGTTTTTCATGGTCATAGTACTGATGTTGCCTTTAAGCAGTCCTCAGATGTTGGCTGAGAGGTGCTTTACTTTGAACCATTCCAGCCCTTCCTTCTCTTTT
>NW_010310342.1:0-8882 GCF_000700745.2 Antrostomus carolinensis | reverse complement strand
TTTCCCTGATCCAACTTCCCTTTACTAAGATCAAACAGTATATCTCTTAAAGATCAGGTAGATAAGCAGTTTATAGTATATATTGCATGTATGTATATGTACAATACACGTTTGCATGCATGCATAATGTATAGGTACACACACACGTAGTTTGTATTTATAGATGTATGAATACACATATAGAGCATATTGCAGAATAGCTCCAAATGCAGCGTAGCCTCTAGATGCTACTGTGTTACAACCAACCAGCCCCTCTTTCAAAATCTCTTTTTTTAAGTTTCGATGTGCTCATTGTGGAGAGCTGGCCCCATTATGGGGCTTGCCCTTTTCCATTGATTACATGGCACCAAAATGTAGAATTGAATGCAAGTCTAGGTTCATGCTGAGAAAACCCTGCTAACCTCAGGGAGAAGGAATTAGTTGGTTTTGGAATTTTAATTTGGCCCCAACTGTATTTCAGCTTTCTTTCAAGAATCTGAAAAGCATAACAATCATGAAAACCATGCTACATAGATCCATGTCATTGAGTTAAAATGTTTGTTTGGAATAAATAAATGGAAGTGCAAACCACTGCAAACAATCTGGTTGCAGATTGTTGTCAAAATTATATACACACATGTATACATTTTCATTTCCTTCCTCCCCAAGATAAATTATCCCTTAAGCTTCTCCTGTGGAACACGTGTCTCTGGAATTTCAGGATTCTAAAATGTGTGGAAATGCAACATGTGAAATCAGTATTACATCTGGTTATGTACTTTTTGACTCCAGTATGGCTCAGTCTCTTGCTTCCCAACAATGTTTAGATTAAGCTCTCCAAGATGAAAATTGATTCTCTTTGTGTCTCTGAATTTGTAGCCATGATAATTAAAAGAAAGAAAGGAAGAAAGAAAGAAAGAAAGAGAGAGAGAGAGACTTTTTTCTGGTGTAGCCTTTTCCTTGATTGCTCTACATCTTTTCTAATTGGTAAAATCGGCTGTTATGACAGAGGCAGCATCATAAATAATAAGCAGCAAGCTGTCCAACTAAGAACTTCTTTCTCACGCTATTTCCTGCAGAGTCAGATTGTATGGATGCCTGCAAATATCTAAACTTGGGGCAGTATTTGAACATCCCTATTACCTTTCTCAGCTTTAGATCCAGCTCTTTGATTTGTTCTCTCAAGCTCCTTAAAGCTCCTTCTCTGCCAGTTTGGATGATGTGTAGGAGTCTGTGATGAATACGCTCATTATCTAATACAAAGTGGCATAAAACACTCATGCCATGAACTCTGCCACACAGCTATACCCTGCTGCAATTCTCTGATTCATGCTGTACGAGATTAATAGCATTTATGTTATTCATATATCTTGGTTGACCTTGATCTGTTAGAAACTCCCTCCTTTTTATCTCTGTCCCATACTGGGGAGGTTTTGTCCCACATTAACAATGGATCTTTTGTACTTCAAAGCACATTCCCCCCACACCCAACATCCTGAGTTTTAATTTTCCTTACATATATAATATCTTTTCCCTTTTTTATATTCTTACCTATGTTTAATGGGCTGATACTATCTCAGGAGCTGTAAGCTCTTATTTTTTTATTTTCTTTTTAATCTTCTTAAGTTAACCCTTTGGAAGCTAATTGCAGAAAAAGATTTAAATTCTACTGGAAGAAATAAAAACAAACTCTAAGCATAAACAGCATTTGTAGCTTTTCTCTGTGGCATTTTAGGGCAAATACTGTCATTTCAGCTGGAACAATACATTAGAAGACATGAGTGTGTATGGTGTGTATGGGGGAAAAGATGATACAGGATTTTGCATATATGAAAAAAGGAGTCACACGGTTACAGATGTGATTTTTCAGAAAGCTATGGTTCCTGAGTTTCTCCTTGGGCACATTACAAAACTGGGGCATGTTCCTGCTTCTTGTGTTGCTCCTGTGCTCAGAGGGATGAATTGCTCTCCACCGTCCCCCACTTCTACTCCCCACTGCAAGACATCACTCCCCACTCACAGTGATGTGAGAGACCCTTTGTCTGTCAGAAAATTTGGGTTATGTAGGAAAAAACATCCTGTTGGAAGTAGGTGTCCACAGTCTAGTGTGTTTTCAACCAACAAGTCTGCCTTTGCTGGTTGCAGCCTGCCACTACAGGTGATGCACAGGGAGGCCAAGGGGTGAGCAGGAGCTGGGGCTGGGTCTCAGAGGAGCCAACCCCTACAGATGAGAAGCCATCCTTCTTGGGGCCCTGGCAACAACAATGGTGCCTTGGGAACAGTTTGCTGCCACGGTGGTGGGGAAGGAGCTTTGGATGGCCCCAGCAGCTCTTGTCTCAGCTGTGTGGAGCAGGAGCTAACAAGGCTGTGGGCAAGACAAGCCCAGGAGGAGGCAGAGGGACAAGGGCAGAGCTGGGCAGGGGCTGCTGGTGGTGCAGTGGGGCAGGGAAGTGTGGAGGAGCACAGAACAGATACAGAGGGAAGGTAAGAGAAGGAGAAGACCAAAAGTGGGAGATGATGATGAGCCTGAGTGTGAGTCTAGTGAAAATAAGAAGAGGAACACCCCTACATGCAATGCAAGGGCGGATGCTGTCTGTAGTTCTGGGACCAGCTTCATACCTTGAGAAGTCACAGCTGTGCTGTGGACTGGACATCCTACACTGTCCTTCCTGGCCATCTTCCAACGTAGCTGGAAGTGGGATCCAGCTCTTTCTGCATCCCAGTCTGTCGCAATTGCTGTGACATTTCCATGGGCAAGCTGGAAACTCCAGCTACCAGCTCCCTCCCTTTTCTCTTCCTCAGCACATGCCGATACTGAGAGCTGTCAAAACAGGTATAAGCCTGAGTCCAAAAACTGCAACTGACATAGACAATGTGATTCTTAAGGTTATAACAGCTTTCCAGTCTATTTATTTGTTTACATCTCCCTCTGGCTTGTGATCAGTGGCTTCTTAATTTTTATTTTCCCATCAGCTTTCTGAAAGGCTGGATTAGAAATGTCATAGCTAAAAATGCTCATCTGGAAGTATATATGAACCAAAAGCTGTGGGGAGAGGCAATGTCTTTTATTAGACACACTGATACCACTTTAAAAATAGACAATTTCCAGATAGAGTGGCTCATCTTTAGGTCATGAAGCCTTGTCTTTATTTCTTTTCCCCAGTGATACTACTTAGGACTAATAAAAGATATGAAGTCTCCTTTCAGATTCTTCCTTGCTTATGTCCCTAGACCATCATCACTCCAGCAGGGCTTATCAGTAAATATTTGTGGCCAGAGCTGTGCTGCTCAGGGCAGTTCCTCCCTCCGACTCCCAACAGCCCCAGCTGTCGTCTCCTTGTCGCCCTGCTGCTGCCGGCGTGTAGCCCCTGTGCTGAGCGGCAGCAGCCCAATGACCTGCATCCCAAGAGGGATGTCTGGCTCCACTCCACCTCCCCAATGCTGCACCCGCCTGCAGCTCTGTTAGTCGAGGATTTGCTGAAAGGGAAATAAAATAATTGTGCTTAACACAGAGTAAATAGAGCAGATCCTGCCAACCTTTCATTGCAATGTATGGTGAGTTCTGCATATTTTTTCCTGCTGTTTTCCAGGGTTTTTACAGTACATGAATTACCATGGATCAGTGGTTTTAAAGCAGACAGTGCTTTAAAATGCTCATGAGTTTTCCTTGTGCTTGTGCTGTTGTTGGCCCCATGGTACGTACCATGTTAAGATCTATCTGTGTTATAATCCATTGAATTAGCTAAAGGAGAAAAGGGAAGAGACTGAGATAATTTTTTCTAGTCTCTGTTTTAATCCTGCAAAGAAAAACCTGACACTTTCTAAAAGAATTCCTAGGTGATAACAACCTTATCGGTATTAGACCCACGGTTTAACTGTGCTGTGCCTGTGTTGAAGGAAAGCCCTGTTGACTCTGGATTTGCAACAGAGCATATACTACTTCCATGGGATTTGAAGTCCATGTACTTTGGCCTTGTGAAATTGTTTTGCTTTCTCGGCATGTTCGAACGTCTTGAGGAAGTGAAGGACTTCCGCTATGAAGGGCTGTGCTTACTTCATTTCATTGTGCTCCAAGAACTGAGACAGTAGGTTCCTTGGGAGATCTGTTCTTTGTTCACTTTGGGTTTATTTATGACATGCATCTGCCTGCCTTTTCCTCTCTGCATTCAACACTAAGAAGAAAAAAAGAAAGAAAAAAAATCAAGAATGAAACTCTCGATGCTTCTATAAAACCATATCCTCTAATCTTTATTCACTTTAAGGCACAGTTTCACAGTAAATTAAATTGCAGGGTGCAGTGCCAGGAAGTATATCTGAACATCAGCAGGGAAAATATCCTACCCACCACCATCCTCCTGGACTCTGAAGGAGCTCTGCTAATTTTTTTTTTTTTTTTTTTTTTGAGATTATAAAAAGCAAGCTGTGCACCAGTATAGCCAAATATTTTCAAACCTTATGGCCTCCACCAGGCCACACCCAATTAATAGGTTTGTCTTCTGGCTTTCCAAGCCTGAGGTTTTATCTAAGTTTTTCACATGTAACTCCATGTGACAAATTCATTGTTTCCATGCAGGTCACATGAATTCCCACCAGTGCTACAGCACTCAGGTACTGCTTGCAAAGTTACACAAAAATATTCCTTAATAGGATGGGGTCCCAACATGCTTTGAGTAGGATGGAGCCATATTGCTGCTGTCCCACAGCACCACATAGGACATTGACTGAAAAGTGGTAAAAACATTCTTATCCTGTCTCCTGAAAAGTCTGCACTTGAAAACCACTTTTGTTTGTTTGTTTGTTTTTGGTTTTTGTGAAGCAGACATGTATAAAAACACAGTTTGTGATCCCAGAGCTGGTTCCTAAGGTTAAGATCTCTCTAGCTCCAAGTTAAAATCATCCTTTAAGGTTCCTCTGTGGTCAGGGGTGATGCATTCGTCCCACTGAAGAGGAATGGTCTAAAATAGGAATTTTCCTCCCTCACCAGGGATTCTCCTCTCCCTTCATTCAGGGGTAACCCAAGCATTATGCTTGGACTTGTTGCAGGGAACCTGCCTTGGCAGCGGAGTCGGACTAGATGATCTCCTGAGGTCTCTTCCAACCCCTACGATTCTGTGGTTCTTTGACTAGCTGACTACATTAGATACTGACATTTAGGTAAGTTAAACACTACCATGAGCAAACAAAGGTAGTTCCCAGCTGAAAGTCAAGGTACCCAGAGAATGATCATCTTAATACAGAGACACTTGCAACAATTCCCCAAAATATCCCACAGCTCAAAGCCAGATATGGGACTTCTTTAAAAGCTGGATGGTACTTCTGCCTTTAGTACATGTGGAAGTTTGTACTTACCACAGCTATTTGCTGATTCCCAGAATAACATAAGAAGATGCAGTGGAAGCTGGGAGAGTGATGATAGCATTTAAATTTAGCCTCCAAAAGGAGGGTAATCATCTACTTTTCAGGTCCATAGGGACAAGAAATAGTTTTCTTAAACTGGAGTGGAGGAGATTTTGGGAAAAAGCCTTTCTGACATGAAGGATGACTAAATGCTAAACTAGACTAGAAGGCCATGAAAATATACCACTAGAGGTTTGTCAATAAGAGGTTAAACAAACTTTGGTTTAGTTTGTATAAAGAAACAAGATCAGTTGAAGAAAGATGGACCTGCTCAAAAGTTACAGAAGAGATTTCCCAACATTGACCTCTGCACACTGAAGTCTCCTTCCTACTGCTCCTGCAGCAAACAGGAATTCAAAGGAGGCTGTCTTATTACACAGCATTGGGGAATGGGTGATGTGATGACTCTCGATTTGGGAGGAAAATTGTGCCTCGTGCTAAGAATGTGGGAATACCGGGGTTATAAAAGAAGTCTGAACGGGCACTGCATTACTCAACAAGGACTGCTGAAAAGCTGTTTGAGTTAATGAGTTACATGACATAAACCTGGAAACCAGGCAGCCAAGCCTTGTCTGATGTCAATTTACCATCTTTCAGAATGAATGCAGAATAACTAAATATTTGTAAGAAATTCCAGGAAACACACTGAATGGAGGTAGCAAGCAGCGTGAGAAAGCAGCAGTGGTATAATGTTGTATCTTGCTGAGTACATGTTTGTGCATCCCTGACACTGTCTCCCCTGTAACCATCTGCAGTTGTTGCCTGCCTTGTTTGGGATCTAGACTGGGGCTGTATTTTTAGCTTGATTTCAAACATTGTCAGTGCTTGGCTCTGAGTTGCACAGGCTCTTGCCTTTTCTAATATTCATTGTTTGGGACTGGAAAGCCTTATATAGCCTTGAGTTGGAAGATAATCAGCTTCTATGGTCACAGGAACTGACTGACTGATTTACACACACTTGGTGCTGAGGATTTAGGTAAAAACTTCAAAAATCTCTCAATGTTGTCGGGTAGAAACTGGGAAACTTTTCTAACTGGTACCACATTTCGCAATTTAATTTCTTGTTTCTTTTAGTAGATGGGGCTGTTGTGGTAGGGGATGTAGCACTGTCTAGCAACACCAATTCCTCTCCACTTAACTGTAGCGGGAGCCTAGAATGCTAGCTGAGATGACACATTCATCTTTCAGATTGCTGACATTAGATTAATCTGTGTCTTTGCCAGTAGTGAAATCAAACCATGAGGAGAGAAACTGCCAGAAAGCAGATCCACAGAAGTCAGTACAGAGTGGAAAAACTTAGCTGGCTATTAGGAAATAGTTATGAGATATAGTGTGGTTTAGACACTACTTCTGAAAGTGACACACTTCGAGGTTGCAAAGAAACACCTACTGCTAATTGAGGTCACAGCTATGAAACAACTCCTGGAGCTGGTTGCCTTGGTGCATTTGTTCTCGTAAAAGCCAGCAGAAGATAGGAGCCTGGGTTGAAGTTTTTTCTGGCAATGGCAGAAATACAAGGCCTTTCTTTTGTCTTTTGACTACCACTTGGAAGAAAGGGCTGGTTTAATAGCTGACATCCAAGAGAGGCTTCTTGGCCATGAATTCCACATGGAGAGATGCAGGTCCCTGCAATTCTGACTTCAGTGCCTGCTTTGTTTATAGAAGTGTAGAAAGATATGGCAAAAAAACAGCTCCCAGACTGGTCCTCGAAGGCAGAGGAGTACATAGTCCATGAATTGTCTGTCTTTAGATGTGAATTAGGTGCCAACTTGCCAACTTGACACCATCAAATCTTAGGTTGTTGTGGGTGTGATCAGGAGAAAGATTTTTAGGTACTGAAGAAATTTTACTATAGAAACCATGAGTCCGGTACCTCCAAGGTGACATGGCACTTAAGCAGAGAATTTGAAAATCCAAATTTAGCCTTAGAGATGTAGAATAGCAGTGAACAATTCTTCAAGGGCCATGTCCTTGTAGCTGCTTTGTCTGGCCACATGGAGCTTAGCCCAGGGTCACCTTTCAAGAGTTCTCTTGTGCTACCTGCCATGAAATCTAGGCTGCGGTGGCCAGAGGACTTCCAGTTCCCAAATAACAGGTCCCACCTGGTGGGCCTATGCCAGCCCTGGTGAAATGATTCACTTACTTACATTGTGTTTTGCTACCTGAGTTATGAATATTTCTACCTATCTAGTAGTGCCAGTTCTAACCATACAAGAGATAGACCTCATAGCTTTTCTAGACCTTGCTTTTAGCCCCCAAAACTCAAAACCTGTGAGACTCAAATCTTGAAGCCTAAGTGCATCTGAAATCACAAGAAGTATTTAAGTTTAAGAGCACAGTTGTTTCACCTGTGTGGGCAATAGAACGAGCGAGAATCACCTGCAGAAAGGAAGTACCCCTACCTGTGGGCTGAGGTGTCTGGGACACCTCGATAGTGTTTGTGTGGGGACCTTGTCCTGTACCACTACCACAAATGGGACTTTTGCCATGAACCTGGTGGAAATGTATCATCCTTATCTTACAAACATTTCTTTGCAGAGAAGCCAGGAACAAAACAGTAGTTGCCTTTTGTAAAAATGATTAATTTGGAGACGGAGTACGAATTTGCATGCACCTTTGGTATAGATATTTTTGGAACAAAAGTCTAATCAAGTGTTTTTGCTGAGAGAGTTGTTTCATAAATCCTGTTGTGTTGTACGATGCTACTGGTCCTATGTATTTACTTTCAATTTACATTGTTAACTCTGCTTATTGACTTTTATTAAAGTTCATCAAGCGGATTGTTTTTAAGTCCTGTTATGAGAAAGATGAACACCACCATGTGGAATAACCTGGATAAGTAAACTGAAAGTAGTTGAAAGCTTCTGTACTCAGAAGTACCTTATTTGTATTTCTTGCGTGGGAGTATTTACTTGCAAAAGACAGGATATTGATGATCAAACATGCAATTAACTGAAAGGGTTCTGTGTTTTTTTATTAAACAAAAGTATATTGCATAAAAGCTCTGGCAGTTTATTTTTTAAACTCTTTTTTCACTTACTTCTTTAAATGAATGAATACATATTTTGCAATATGCTTTACCACAAGCTGACTAAATATAGTAACACATTTGTTAAAGGAAAAAGATCAGCTTTCAATGACTTAAAATCTCACAGAACTGCTTATATAAATTGCTTCATCTGTGCAAGCTGATCTGTCCATCTGTTATATTTTATACTGGTTTATTTCCATATTTTAGTCAGAGGATGATTATAAACATCCTATGAGATCTCCTATGTAATGCAGTCCACAGGTCAACTAGCAGTTTTGAGTCAAATCTATAGTGTGCATAGGATCTAGAGAGTCTCTCAAAAGACATCTCATTCACTTCTAAAGCCTAAAGGCAGGATATTTCTGCTTTAATATTTACCACTCTGTTGCATTTCAGAAATGCTTTTATGTTATCATCCTCCCTCTGTGCCAGCCATTCTAGTGCACCTGTTTCTTTTTTCTTTTAACTCCCTCCC
>NW_010310341.1:13938-15887 GCF_000700745.2 Antrostomus carolinensis | reverse complement strand
TGAGGTCCCTTCCAATCCAAACCATTCTATATTATGTGTGTCAGAAACAAATTTATACCATATAGTATAAATTAAGTTTGAATTTTATAATATCAGATTCAAATCTATGACTCCAATGGTGTCTACAAGGAGAGAAGAAATATAAACAGGACAGAGGAAAATGACAAGGGAACTCATTGCTGCCTGGTAGAAAGGGTTAAGGGTGATGCAGATGCAAAGCTCATACACCAAGAAATATGTTATATTTAATATATTTTATATTCTCTTCAGATAAGAAGAATATATTTGCTTGTCCACAACCTGAGCAACATGAAATAGCAAAATACATTTCCTTTGTATGCTTGTTTTCCTTTTGTCCTTGAATTGGCTATGATACGGATATGATTTTCATACACACAATTCTCTTCCTTTAATTGAACACAAATTAACATCCCCATTTGAGCATGTCAACCATGTAAAGATTTGCCTCTCTAGAGTGACAACAAGGGACATGGCTAGAATCAGTCAAAAACTAGCAGTCTAGCTAATATATATGTGTGTATATATATATAGATATAAATATATATTTAAATAAATGTTCCAAGGGATGCTGTTGTTATTCAGGGCATTTCACTTACGAGCAAAATAGTAAATTAGATTAGCTTACAGAACCCATAAACATGTTATGTCCATGTGTTATAAGAAAGATAATAGAAGTAATAACAAATAGAATTTAGAATCACATTTTAATTAGTCATATGAAGAGTTTAACACAGAAATACTGACAAAGCAGAACTAACAGCATAATGAAGCTGCTTAAAGGTGTAGATAGGAGTCATCCTTGCAATATAGATGCAGAATTTAATAAGATTTTTTATTTTAAATAATAATTTCACTAAATCACTGTAACTAGAAATAGGCCAAATGACAAGCATGCCCTGTTTGACTTTACCTAGGGAAACAAAGACCATTTTTCCTTCAATATGAATCTTAGTATGAAAAAAAAATGCAATTCATGCATAAAATTATCTATATATTTCCAAGAATATCTGATTTGTAGTTCACATGAAGAGAGGCAGCTAAAAGGAAAGGTGTCAGGTTAGCCTCCTCTGGATAATTCTTTTATTTTTTAATTTATATGATATTTATGATTAGATTGTATAACCATTTTAACTCTGGTGGTCATCTGACAACTACATTTTCTGTCAAAATTGTTATTAAATAGCTAACCTAGCCAATGTGTAAACAAAATTCAGCAAAGAATTAATTGAAGCATTCAGCTCTTATCACCCAAAAAAGAAACCAAAGGCCAAGACTCAGCATTTTCTAAAAGAGTTATCATTAAGTCCTTGAAACACCCACATATATACTAGTCAAGCAGTCAACTAGATGAAATGTAAATTAATTTCTTGATACTCTTAATATTTCCTGAAGCAGATATATTTCTGTACCCCACAGAATGTTGCAGTACATAACCATTTATTGTAACACAATCAAGTTGTTTCATTAATTAATATAGTTGAGTTTCTATGTAGTAGTGATTAACACATAGCTAAATTCAGCACCTCAATAAAGGAACCATATAAAAAAACCCACTGTGAATAAAAAGTGAGAATTTAAATATGAAAAAAAGGAATCTAACCAAAGCAAAAATTATAAAAAGTAGTGACGCTGTCTTTGGAATGCACCTACATAGCCCCAGCTGCCACACTGGGCATTGATGAATGCATTTTAAGGTAGAAAATATTACTATTCTCTTTGTACAGATGAGTCAGTATAGCAAAACTCCTCAATGATTTGCTCAGGATCATACAGGTAGAAGCTATGCAACAAGGAAACACTGGTCAAGCTAATACTTTAACCACTGAACCCACCTCTCCTTTAACAATCTTAAAAAGGAAGAAAGAGGAAAATGCATATTTATATGAGCAAGACTCAAGAGGTTAGCAGAACATGGCTTTCAAAGAAAG
>NW_010310341.1:0-13923 GCF_000700745.2 Antrostomus carolinensis | reverse complement strand
GTTTGTCTTGTATTAAATCCTGCAGTGCAAAAAACTTGCAGGTGAAATGTACGTTGGAATCATGGGCCAAGAGGGATTTTAAGTCTTCAAAGACACAATAATATATTGTTAGGACCCATTGTCACAATACTACATTCAGAGCAAGAGCTTAGCGGGAATTAAAACAGGATTATATATTTATGAGGATAATGAGAACATCCTTAGTTATTTTAGATAGGATATAAAATAATATTTTTATAAAAGAAATATAGGCCTTCTGCAGGCATAAGTGAATGATTAAGCTTTGGAAGTTAGAAAGAAACTGCATCTACAGAAAAAATATTGTCCAACTTGATAACTTCCTTTGAAGAATCTTATAGAGGATGCTATAAAACAATAGAAAGACATTCATAGAATCATAGAATGGTATTAGTTGAAAGCAACCTTAAAGCTCATCTCATTCCAACCCTCTATTATGAGCACTGACATCTTGTACTAGACCAGGTTGCTCAAAGCCTCATCCAGTCTGGCCTTGAACACTTCCAGGGAGAGAGCTTTCACAGCTTCTTCGGGCAACCTGGGCCAGTTTCTTACCACTTTCACAACAAATAATTTCTTCCTAATATCTAATCTAAGTCTCCCCTCTTCCCGTTTAAAGTCATTGCCCCTTGTTCTGTCAGTACCTGCCCTTGTAAAAAGTCCGTCCCCAGCCTTCCTGTAAGTCCCTTCAGGTACTGGAAAGCCACTATAAGATCTCCCCTAAGACTTCTCTTTTCCAGGCTGAACAGCTCCAACTCTCAGTGTGTCATTGTAGGAGAGGTGCTCCAGCCCTCTGATCGTCCTGGTGGCCTCCTTTGGACTCGCCCCATTGTTGTAGAACTATTGATTGAATCAATTTTGGCAATTTCTATTCTCAAACCATGTGTGTTAAATATATTTTACTATAGCAGTTTGATTGGCATACATGTTCACCTCTTTTCTACTGCTACGATCAGGATCTCACAGAATTTCCTAAAAGTGATTAAGGGTAAATAAAAGTGTATGTTCAGAGCAGTTGAAAATTAAATTTCATTTCACTGAAAGAAGATCAAAATATCATTAGCCTTTTCATCACTTGACTTGCACCTGCTGGCTAGCTTATTTATATTTACTTCTTATCTAAATACTTAGACCTACATTTTAAAAAGTAGTAGGCGTATTTAAAAAACAGAATTCATTATGACAAATTTGTAATGATATTTCCCTGTAGTTTCTAATGTGTACAAATTATATGCTCTGGAAAATATATAGTTCAAATATTTGGTGAATGAAGTGCTTCTAACTTTACCACTTTGCCATGTACACGTAGTGGTTTTTCTGATGTGTTACCGTTACAAAGGTCAAAACTATAAGATACAAATCTTGCCTTTGCTTGCCATGTACACTGTTTAAAAAACCCAACCCACATGCGGAGATTGGCAGTTTTTGATGATGTGCATAGTGGTCTCTTAAGAAACAACAGAACTGATTGAGTTTTCTTCTAGTTTAGGGGCCTTTTCCAGTGGTAAGACAAACAACTTTTTCTAAAAAGAAAAAACTTAAAAGTCCTCATCACCTCAGGAATTAATTTCCTGCAAGGAAATTTTCAATACTGATGACAACAGTGTTTTCTTTGAACACAGAGAACACATCATGTCATGTTGGGCACAAAACAGCACTTGTGAGGGGCATGGTAGAACATTTTTAGCTCAGGGTTTGCTGTGTAGGATATTTTCAGACTGACTGAATCTCTGAATAACTTGAAATGTTAGAAGGCTCGACAGTTTCCCTGAGAATGGGAAAGAGCAACAAAATAACCTTTGTGGGTACAACTGCATTGGCAAATGATGGCTCCTCAGCACATTTTCAGGTCTAATTTACTACAGTGTTCATTGAGCACAAATATCACTTCATTCCCAATCTCATTTTTGTGAGGACCCTGTTAGTTTGCTCTGATAAAAAAATCCAGCTGAAGTTCTGGATATAGTTCACTCTAGAAACTGCCCACGTGAGGTAGTATGGAGGAGTCTACACCTCATTTGGCTGTATCCAGTCTCCTCCAATTTACTTCAACATTGTCCTCGGATTTTTGCAGTTACTATTTCAGGTACGTGAAACTGAAAAATAAACGCAAACCAACCCAACCCATACACACAAAAATAATTATTTCTCAGAATCATGAGGGCAACATATGGGGCCAAAATGGCATCCAGAGTCAAATATTGTGTAGTGTGGATATGGTCAATCTACTCAAGGAAGGGTAAGCATGGGTAGATGAAGAGTGAGTACAGGCTATTCTGACCAAACTGAGATGGATAAATTTTGCAGCATGGATGTAGCATGTGTGAACCTCTAGTTTTTGCTTCAGTCTTCTCATTTGTTCACATGGGAAATTAAAATCTGTCTATAAACTATAAATGGTTTGGAGACAGTGAATGGAATATGGTTAATCACTACTGACAACTATGATTAGTCACGACTACCACTGTAAAATTACTTCACTCTAGGGGTAAAACAAAGAAAAAACTGATTTTTTCCTTCCACCTTTCTCCCATGTTTCTTTTTATACTCTGAAATATTTAAATTGTGAAACTGATTGCCAGAGTTTGTCATGAATATTAGAGCTGTTAGTGGTTTGGAAAAAGGCTAGTATACAATCATAAATTTAGTTGTGGTTATTCATCAAGATAATTTGAATAAAATATCAGATTCAGGAAGGTCCTACCTCACTGCTTGCCAGATACTAGGACATATATTACTAAGTTGCCCCTTTTTCATATTTTTTACCCTGTGTGTCCAGCATTTACTACTACTAGAAGGAGTACACTGTACAGTAGTTCTTACATAGACTACGACAACTCGTACTGTGAAGTAGTTCTATTTTTTTTTTTTTTTCAGGTTTTGCTTATGTAAGTTCTAGTATTCTGGGAACAAATGGATTTTATAGAAGTTATTTACATTTAGAGTAGCATGCAGTTATATTCACAAGAGGAAACTATCTCACTAACTTATAAATCAAGTGAAAATAAAAAAATCTCATTTTGTAATGAAGTTCACAATAATCAGATTTTGACTGGTCAAATTTTGATTGTTTTTCTTAACATCTGAAGTTGTTGATGCAGAGGTTTTGTTTTTTTAAAATATCAACTACTATTTTGGCTTAGATTTGACAACTTAAAAATCATAAATCCATTTTCACAGTTCGTAAAAAGCTCACTGTACAATTTCTAGCACAGCAAGGAAAATCTTGGTAGATAAGTAGAGAAAATTATTTTGAAACTAAGTCAGCATTTTTAAGGAATTTGATTTATAAAATGCAATTTTTGGCCTTCAGTAAATCCTTGAAACTCATTATGGCATTTTTTTCTAGTTAACTTTCTTCAGTATGTCTGGTGATGGAAATAGATATTTACAATATTTAAAGTAGTTTTATAAATGCTATATGAAAACCACAGTTACCTTTATTTATCTGGTACTATTTTTCATTAATATTTTGGTACGCAAGAAAATGTATTTTCACAAAAACGAAAGAGGATTATAGGAGCTAAGCCCAGTCTTGAATTAAAATCAGGGAAGTGAATATGAACAAAACAACAGTTCTGACTATACTGCAAAATAACTACCATTTTATCTCAGAGAAAGCTAAAACACAAAATCTATAAGAAGTTGTGGTCTAGAGAAGTTTGAAAAAACACCAGCCTAATTTGGTGTTCTTTTCCATTCTGATTTTGGGGTCACAGTTTCTGAGAACACCCTAGAGCAGCCCTAAGGTTTCTTTGAATGGCACATGCCTTCACGGTGCCCAAGAGATGCCAAGTCTGCCTGGATGTGCCTGCAGGGGGGTGGCACACACCCAGCATATCACATCAACTGTGCTCCCCCCCTAGAAAAAGAAAAGCAGCAAAGGGTTGGTACAAGAAGTTTTCAATGTGATTTTGCTGAGAAATTTGAGCCTAGAATCTTCTGTTATGATAAATAGTGACCGAATATGGGAACTGATAGCTCTTTTCTGTATGAAAGTTTCCACAACTGCTTACAGCTGGAGGGACCATGTTTTTCTCTGAATAATGGAAAATGAAAGAGCAAAGCTGGTGAGAACCAAAGAGCGAAGCCAGAGAGGACTAGCAGTGTTAGCACAGTGGGAGATGAATAGCCTGTATGTACTACTTTTGCTGCTGCTATTACTAATTTATTTAGCATTCAGACTAGAATGTAGTGAGGAGTCTTTTGTCACATTATTTTTTAGAGCCAGACACCAGAGAGATGGAAGTTAAACAAATTAAAAACCTGTTCATTGCCCCAGGCGTGTTTTACTTTGTAATTTGGTTCAGTTTATTTCAGCATTCCACTTTTAATGGCTCACTTAGTTAAACTTGAACTTATGATTACTGTTACTAGTTCTAATAAAGGCCTGTTTTGTGAGAGCTTCATTACTGTTGCCTCAGGACAACAGCTGCTAATTGGTTTTATTCCTATAATATATTTTATTTAGACTTTTCTCTTAAAAACCGTTGTCTGTGGTGCTTGCAGTCACTGTTTTCTACTCTAACAGCTAGTTTGCAGAACTGGCATAGCCTACAGGACATTGCATATGGCAGGACTGTGGATTGATGAATCAGACCTACAGTCATGTCCCATTTATACCACAGGCTTTCTTCTTTGATAAAATATTGTCTTCTCTCTCTCTAAAATGCAGACGGCAATACCTGCATCCCGTTAGGGGCTTAGATGCCTGCTGCTGAACAGTGGTAGATAAGAGCATCATGTTTTCTAGCAGAGGTTATACACTGTTGTTTTATTACATCTCTACACTGGAACAAATTCACTGTCCTGTACAGTTATTAGGTATTTTAATTGGTGAACTCTAGTGTTAGAAGTGTATGGGACAAACTCAGTTCTTATTTGGGTTCATGTAATAATTACAAAGTATTGCACTGTTATTATTCTGCAGTTAACTACATTATCTTGGAAATCTATAACTGATAGGTGAGCCCAAATTTATGGCCCACATTCAGAAGTAAATCTGGGTTCTGAACTACTTATGTTTGCACTTATGATTTTCTCTGATGCAGGGTATAAACAGACTACTCCCTGTTAGACTCATGAAGCTTGGCTGCTCGGGTTATGCTAGCAAACAAAGAAGATTTGTGTTACTGAAAAGGATTGTAGGGCAGCATAATACTTAAGTGCCCCAGCACAATCCCTCCCACAGCAGCTTGTGTACTTCTCTACATGGAGCTGAGCCTCCAGTCCACCACAATTTCTCAAGGCTGAGGGGAAAAATTAAGACCTTAGTTTTCTGATCCTTCGCTCAGAACAAAGAGATGATCTGGTCTGCATTCCCTATACTTATATCTGAGTACTGACATATAAATTTTGTCTGATTTACCTACTACTTCTGTATGTGGTTCAGTGATTGTAATGAAACCTAAACTGACTTACTTCCTATTAAAAAAAAAAAACAAACAGAAAAAAATCATGCATTTCATTGTTTCAAATTCCCTGTGCTTTATCTTAGAATCAGGATATAAAATGATGTTCTAATTACTTTTTTGCATGTATTATGGAAGTAGTTGTCTATTTTATCTAAAGCTGTCCGCTGAAGACTTCATAGTACTTGAGAAAGAAAATGTGATTCAAAGAACCAAGAGAAGATGGAGGAAGAATTTTTAACACTCAACTTTAGATTTATAACTTAGGCCAGAAGGGGATGGTCTTCCTAAAATCACTTTCTGCTCATTAAACCAATATAGGCCCCTCCAAAACACCTGGATGAAACACTTGGCAACTATTCTGTCCAGTACTCTGGTTCTCACACAGAAAGAGGTGATCTAGTGGGTATTATTCCCCAGTACACCATCAGGAACAAATTTAAATCTAATCTATGCAAAAGCTTACCTTGCATTCACCAAGAAAAGCTGAAGTAACAAAAAAAATCACAATAGAAAATGAGTTAACGCTAAGCACAGTGGAATCTTGCAGACTGTAATATGTAAACAAAGAGAAAGAAAATTGTAAGTATCATGTCCAATGAGAGTCTAGAAACTTAGATACATGCCATAGGAACAGAACAAGCAAGAAATTTCCACTATTTTTTGATTACCAAACTTTTCAAAACCCTTTCAATTGAAGAGAAGTTATTGTATCAGTAAACTTGGTGTGCTGAATTTGTTGCTGTTAGTCTCAAATAATTCTGACAGTCAAGTGGTTATGAACATTAGGCCACCTGGTTTAGGTAAGTAGTTTTGAAAAACTGGGTCTCAGTGCACTTTTGGGACAACCAATTTCATAATAAACTGCACCACTGACCTCTGCTGAAGACAATCAGTACTGCTCACTTCTTTAAACTCGGTTCCTTATCAGTAAGAGTTAAAAGGGATTATCCCTTCAAATCAAGCTGCAGGGGCTGGAAGTTGAAGCTGGAAGGACTGTTTGGCCATCAGATCAAAGAAGTAAAGACCATAGATGGATAGAACTGCCTAAGCTAAGGGACAATATTGACATGAAAACATTGTGGTACACATTTGTTATGGATACGTTTATGCTGCAAGAGGAAAGAAATTTCCTTGGATGCAGCCAAAAAAGTCTAACTGGACAGTGCTATTTCATAAGCATATGAAGAAGGTATAGTTTGAAGCTTCAGTAAATCCCTTCCAGTCTTATGTTTTTGTCACTGTTTCCACTTATTATCACAGGACTCCCTTTGAGTTTAGCTGCAATGCTAAGTCACTGAAAACCTCTCATTTGGAAAGAGATTCTTCTGCTCTACAATTTACTTGTAGTCACCAAACATCATTGAGAAATATAAAATATCTTTCCTAACACTTGAATACAAAAGGCATCATTTATCTGTGAGAACTTCCACTCATATTGTAACACAGTGTCAATTTTAAATACAATTAAAATTTCTTCTCATTCCTCAACGCAACTTTGAGTTTTGCTTTCAGATTCCCAGTTGTTATTAAACCAAGACAATCATATTTCATAGTCTCACTATACAGACTATTCCAGAGTTGGAGCTCCGTCATCATTCATGGAGAATTCAAACTTGTATGTTCCTACAGCAAAAAAGAAGGAAAAAAAATAACATAATGCTTTGATCATCTAGTAAATTTTATGGGTTTTCTTTGAATCCAGGACACAGAGAGTAAAAAAAGATTCAAGAAGCAAACAAATGTAAATGAAATATCATTTCGTCAGCCGAAGACTAAGATAATATTTAAGACAATTTTTAAAACAAGCAGAATGAAGAGGGCAGGATACACTATAAAGGGAGAAATGGATGGCTGCAGTTTCTTTTTGAAGGTTTCTGTAATTTAAACTAAATGTTCTTTGTTTTGACCTGTTGACTGTTTATTTTAATGCACTTTCTCTTCCTTCTGTTTCTTCACCTGAAGTTCCTCAAAGTTATTTATCTTCCTCTTTCATACTTTCTCTGCAACTGCTTCCATCACTGCCTTTCTTTTCAACTTTGTTCCTATTCCATTTCCTTTAACTAGTAACAGCAAAATAAGGAATCAGCAACATCTATACCATGCCAGGAATTTTTTACAACTTTTTTTATTTTAATTTTGTGCCTCTGACTTTTCTCAAATGAATCTGAGTAAGACACTATTGAATTCACAATAAACAATTTTAATCACAGAATATAACATTGAAATAAGTGTCTGCCATAATACCTGCATTGTGGTATGTTGGTGTGTAAGTTTTTGGAAAAGCAGTAATCTTCGTATCCTAGTGAAAGAGGATAAAACAACTCTCTTCCTTGCGCCTTCAGGGAGCTAAAAGAATTTGTCACTGATAAGGAAGTAATTTAGAAGGCATTTCTAGGATATCATTCAGGCTTATAAGCAGCACAGCAGGAACCATATCAAGGAGACCAAAGCAATTAGCAAGCAAAAGTCAGTTCCCTGGTGAGACTGAGAGATGTCTGAATTCTACTACTAACTGACCTATTCTGAAGTTTCAACTGAGTTTTGGCTGAGTTTATTCTGGGTTAGAAAATACATAAAATGTTGTGCTTTTAAAAAGTGGTAGAAATACAAAGCATGTTTGACAGTCATAACCAATATAGAATTGATTCAGCACTGCAGTTCCAAGCCCTCAAGAAATTTAGGATCTGTATTTTGGAGAGTTTAGGGTCTCCAAATCCTATTAATTCAGTAGCTGAAATAACTATAATGCTTTGAATGATCCTTAATACCCTACATCTCCAAAAAACTATGACTAGGGATGTAGGGTCCTAAATAGATTTGGTTATTCTTCATACTCACTTAACCCTCTGCAAAATCTGAATTCAAATTTTGCGTCTCAAATCATTAGAGAATTTTTGATGAATAAGGTGAATATTTCTGTAAGAGTATGTAATTTTATTCCCCAAATTTTCCTAACATTACTTTATGTTAGTAACATCTAAAATATTCATCATACTGTTGAGAATGTTCCTGTACTTGTGATAAATTTCATGTTTAGTAATTGTTAAAATATAAATAATTTTTGAGCAAACAATGCATTAATTACCACAAGCAGTCAAACAAATTTTGTAATTTAATTACAGGGGCTTCGGATTGCTTAGTAAGTACACTCGAAACTTTATGTCTAAATCTGAGCAGAATCCTAGCTCACCTTCCTAATTAGAGACAATATATCTTCTCTAATTAGGTCCTTTTCTTGCATAGGTCATTCTGGACCTGGACAGAGATGGAGGGAAAATGTTGGTTTGTAGTTAGAGTAGAAAGCAAATGAAAAAGTAAGAGAAAAGGCAGAAGGAGAGGAGAGGAAGTGGAACAGATCCATGAAAGAAGGAAAGGCAAAACCACATTTTACATGTGCTAGGTTTGTTTCTTTATTGGAGAATAAAACTAAGAAATTTCTGTCTATTGTTGAATGTTATTTGCCCAAGTCTGCTCAATGAGGCTCACCAGTGATGCTGAGAGTCCTGAGATGGAATAAAATATCTGCAGGTCTTTGTAAACTTGCTACAGAAAAATCTGCAAGAAAGACAGTGGAGGTGGGTTGGCTTGTCCCACCATTGTTTATTCTAAACTATATCTTATTTATAACATATAACTCTGTTTTTTGGCCTCCCAGATCTGTGCCATTTCTAGTTTAACAGATATAATGTTGGCATAGCTCTGGCACTATATTATTGGATACTTTCCCAACTATTCCACTCTTTGAGGTTTATTTTTTCTAAGTTTGACTTTTTAAAAGTTAGTGTCTTGATTTAGTTTGCTAATCATTTGTACTTGCTAACATCTGAGATGCTATCAGGTCTCCTGTCTGATCTTCTACTGATGAATTCCTTGTAAATCCAGTGACACAATGTCATCCCAGTAAGGGTGCCTCAAACAGCACTAGACACTGTTTGAGTGATTGAATCACGCTCATATCCAGCTTACACAGTGAGTACTTCTGCAGACACTTCCACCGGATGATTCGTCTTATCTACCCTACATGTCATATTTTGGTCTGTGAGGAACTACTATTAACCATGCTGCCCTTCTTGGGCTGCCTACCTCTCACCATTAACCATTGAGCCACTTAGACTAGATATTTAATTTTCAGATAGTTAAAATCAGATTAAATTAAATCTAGCCCCTGTCTGTCATACTGATTTTATTGACATTGTTCTAGGTTACAGTGAACTCGCACTCACTTTTCAGAGTTCAGTTAAAAATGAATGTAGCTTTCCTTTGGTAATCCTTATATGTAACATTGCACTCAAAAAATTGTGGTTGAGGCCTTGTTGTAGTATTCAGGACATATATTACCAAACTATAGAAAATAAACTATTTTCAACTATTTCCAGGTGTTGCTCAACTGTCATGGAAGAGAAGTGACAAGTTTCATGAATTATGGCACAAATTATGTCAATAATTTTCAGGGAGTCTGCTAAAGCACATGAAATGCTACTGATGTCTTCACTCTATTTCATACTAAATAATTTTAAAAACCCCTCAAATAGTATTTTTGTCATATGGAGATAAAATTTGATCTTACCATGGATATGGTAAGCCATGAGAAAATTTGCTATAGTCACTTAATCATTCCATATGCCTGTCTTAAGATATGAGGAGGTCAAACATATGAAAACAACTATGTCTTTCTAAATAAATTACTAGAACTGGAGGGAAAAACAAAACAAAACAAAACCAAAACAGGAGTGCAGGAAGTGCAGGAGTTCTAGGAAGATATCCTTTTCCTGAGTTATGTCCATACTGTAGTTTCAGTTTGGTGCAGTGATGACCTACTTAATTTTATGTGAGACAGCTAAATAGCAATCCATCACACCATAAAATTTGGTATACTCCCAGGAAGCAAAGTTTCTGGTATCCAAGCTAGCCTGTTTAGCTCAGATGTAGGAATCTCCACTATAGTTGTTCGCCTATTGTTTTAGTACTATTTGCAAGAGTTCTTTCCCCAGTGATTTCTCTGATTTTTTTTTCTAAATAAACAAGACACTCATGATGTCTGCCTATATCAATCTATCTGTAAATATTGGTTAGATATCTGACATTTACAGGCAGTAGAAATAGAGGTTTTTAAACCAGAGATGAAAAGATTATAACTACTCCAACAGAGCTGTTCTATCTGGCATCACCTGTATTGCCAGGGGCTGTTTAAGAGTGCCTTGATGCATTTATTAGTTGTTTGTGTTAAGACTATATCTCTTGGTACTGGATGTAAAATTTTATTCTGCATCATGTTAATGTGCAAATCTGAAACAATTTGTAAATACCTCAGTCACACTGACAAATAGGGTTGTTGACAGTGTTGCCACTGGGGAAAGAAAAACACTGGGTTTATGAAAGAAATTCCTCATGCAGAAAACAATCTGACGCCAAAAATCCTCAAGCAGCTGAGGGACATGAAAATCCCTCCAAAATATACTTCCCAGTGAGAATCGTGTGAAATAATGTCTATAGAACACTGAAGAAATGCTGCATAGGTAATGACTTTTAAAAAAACACCACCATGTTTTGAGCTCTTTTCATCATCATTTCACAATATGCTTAATTTTTGAAATGAAATGTAGTTTCAGATTTACACCTGAGAATGCCTAAAACAGATAGGTAAATACAAAGAAGAGAGTATGTCACTGACAGGAAAAGGCTAATGTAAAATTTAAAATGAAGTTGCTTACTCATAATTTGTCAGTAACAGAGTTGAGTCACATTATGTTGATAAATAGCCCAAGGAAAAATCTTCCTTGTAGGTACAATTTCTGCTCAGTTTATAGCCAGTGGGATCAGCTACAGGGCTACCTTGGCTCTGTCTTTTTTGTAATCCAAAAGAAAACAAATGCAGAGATGTGTTAAAAAGGAACTATACCAAATTCTCAAACGGTGAGAAGCCCTACAGTCTGATACCAAACAGAAAGCATAATGGGACAATTAGTCCCAATATTAAAAATATTTAGGAATGTTAATACAGAAATTAATATACTGCATATAACTATATATCTTAATTTGTTAATATGTAACCAATACATCATTATGACTATTAGCATTATTACCAAACTAATTTTGTCTTCCCAGGTATTTGTTTGCTTTAATTCATTGTCACAATGGACTGACATGTCATGCAACACTGTTCAAATCAATACACTTCTCCTTAATACTGACAAAGTATAACATTAGTACTGGATACTAGAACCCAGTTCCTCCTACTGTCTAAGTGTCTGTGAAAAGGCAAAATTTTCTAATTTTAATATAGAATAAATTGCAATGACTGTAAAAGCTATTTGCACCAATATAGAGTTTCTTTTCCATGTTAGTGATTCTTTCCTTCATTAATTGCATTTATGACCTAGATCAAGAAGGGACAGAGGGATTATGGTGCTAGATAACATTGTCAGAGTAAAATACATAATCCTCACTTAGATTTCTCAGTTTTTTATGAAGGAGGGGAAAAATGATGCCTCATTTTACGCAGTTAACACAATAGATCAGAGAAAGCTGTCAACCTAATTACATTAAATGATGGATTCAGTTTATTTGCCTAAAGGTAGGATCCAAGTACTGTCTAGATTGTCCTAAGGTGTGTTGCCCAGCCTTCACCTGCCTATAGGACCAGAAAGACACAAATATCCCTTGTGTTTTTTGTCAAATGTCCCAACATACACCTTAAATAACCATAGCATCCAAAATGGCACTCCTGATGTGTCACTTTTCTTTTCCACATTTCCCAAACGGTTACCCTTAAAAATGTGACAATAAAAAAAGAGATGTTTAGCTTCTGTGCATTACAGAAACACTTTCTAGTTATTATCGACTGTCAAGCATTAGAAGATATCTCTTCTTACTTTGAAGTGAAGATGAAAGTTTCGAGACTTGCATTATCTCTTGAATCTTGAAAGTATATCCCTAAGATGTCATCAAAATAACTGCAAGAACAGCAGTATAAAAGCGATATTAAAAGAAGGAGCCTTCCTAAATTTTTTATTAAGGAAGATCTCTGAAATATCTATCTTAGAACAAGCTTCAGAACAGCCAAAATATTATGTGAATTAATGTCTTCACCCATTCATTCATTCACCCATTACCTTTCAAAAATTCATGGTACTTTCTTGCCTTTTCTCCATTCCCTTCCCCTCCATTCCCTTTTGACCCACAGACTAACTGTTAGAAGAAAATATAGGAACATAAGTATGGGAATATAATTTCAATTCACTCCTGAGTAAAAACACTCCCAGTCGATACTTCCCTGGAGAGAGCCCTACCTATAAAGTACATTAATTTCCTCTGGGGAAGAGGATTTCATTGGGTAGATCTTTCCTACTCAATTCCGTGTTTTGACCCAATGATGTGACTTTTGTACAAATGAAAATCTCGGTCTTTGTCTCCTTTGATGAAATTTTCAATAAAAACTAAAAATAAAAACCTAGGTTATTGGGTGTAAAGGGAACTGGTTTAGTTGCCATGTTTTCCATGTGGTCTGGGACTATCTGCTGGGTTATTAATGAGATTTTGGCTAAGAAACACTTTAGATTGCAATTAGATATAAAAGGTAAGAGATGTCTGATCTTTTCAGTCTTTGCTGATTAAAATGACTCTGAAGAGAAGCATCACTCCCAGGTACCTGGAAAGACCGGTATCTCTTAATTTAGGTCACTTGACTAACTGGTTTTTTACATGTTTGTTCACACTCAAGTTCAAATAATTTCTTTTAGGCACTTTGGACTTGCTACAAAAAATCAATCTGTCTGACAACTTCTGGTGGCATTAGACTCACTATGCATATATAAAACAATGTATGTTTAGCAACTTTACATATATTGTTCATAATCACTTATTTGCACAGCATCTTAATGAGCAGCATAGAAGCAATCGTCAAGAAAAAACTAAAAAGAAAGTCGAAAGAGGGCTTTAAAATAAAATAATATAGAGACTTTATATTCCCAAAGGATTTTGAGTCAGGTATTCAAATGCAAAAAAACCCAGCCAAACAAAACCAAACAACAAAAAAATAAACTGAAAAAAAGGAAAATAAAAGGAAAAAAATGCTTTTCTTTTCCCCTAAGTCTCCAAATGTTTTATATTATTGTAAAGAACAAGTGTAGTTTGTAAAGGAAAATAAAGCAACCAAAAAGGGTGGTTCACTAAATTATTAATTTAATCATTATTGATCTCAGATGAAGTAGCAAATGGTGTGCTCTAGCTGAGCACATAGTTATTCATCTTTGATTTTAATCTTAGAGGAAGCTGAGTTACATTATATTAATGAAAACCACAACAAAACACAATAGGCAGTTTCCTCACAAAATGTTTAACAACATAAATTAAGAAACTGGTTGTGTTCGTATAGTACAATATAAAAAATAAAAATTATGGCATTTGCTCTACAACCTAATCAAAAGGATTTAGGAAAAGCATAAGGTGGCAAAAGCATTTTAAACAGAAGGTGCAGCCTTCTGATTAATAG
>NW_010310340.1:15719-19410 GCF_000700745.2 Antrostomus carolinensis | reverse complement strand
CCCTAACAATCTGTGATTCTGTGATTCTGTGTGATTACAGAAAAGATAGCCCCCTGAGATAAGAAATACCATGTTTCTTCAGGAGCTCTGAAAAAACAATTAGAAAAAGGCAGCTGGACTTTGAATGCTCAGAAAGTCCTTTCAGTGTGTGTTTTCTCCAAGACTTCCCAAGACATATGGGTCAGCAGCCCAGTACAACCAGGAACCTAGTTCTATGGAGCTATAATTACTACGACTACTGTCTGATTTCAGATGAGGTGGAATCAGGATTTGAGGACCTATAGGTAATGCTGACCTTTTCAGATGGTTAATCATTGAAAAATAGGAGTGGAAGCTATGTTCAGAGGTCATCTACTCCTTCCCACTCGAAGTCCTATTGATGTCAGTAAACAAAGCTGTGTATGTGAATGAATCTCTGGAGGACTCACTGACAAAGGCATATGTTTAGGGGTTTTAACTAGCATATCATTGCAAAGCCTAAAAATGTCATGCTATCAAAATACAAAAAATTATCATCTGCATTGTGCAGAGGGGCTCTGTGCCCAGCTTCCATGCAGATGTTTGAAATCCCAGCCATAACATGTAGATCTTTAAAACAATCAGAAAAATCTTGGAGGTTTTTGTGCTGTGACTGCTCTTTAAGCTGTTCTGCTTCTTAGCTACATGGTGAGATAATATTATAAGCTACTAGTCTAAACCACAAATACATTTTTTTATCATAGATCTATGTAAGGAAGTCAGGAAGTTTGGAGTCTCCATGCCTGAATTTATAGTCACTTTCAATTTAGCATTCATTATAGTGGAAACCAAGGCACTAGATGCTACTTTTTTAGTGGAAAATATATATATTTACATAATTCCAATTTGTTAATGTGAAGAAAAAAACAACTGTATCTTTTTAGGTTCCTTCAAATTGGCATTGGACTGTCTGGATGTCACTGTCAGCTCTGAGTATAGATTAAAATATTTATGTAGAAGATCACATTTAACTTTGAGTAGAACATGTAATGTTTTAAAAATGGCTGTAGAATCTATGCCAGCTCCTTTTATAAGATAGTGGGAGGAACATTGTGCCTTTGCAGAAAATTTTCCATATATTAGTCATTAAGAGTGACAGTGCACTCTGTGTTCTCAGTCTCTGTGGGGGAAAGTTTTCCCTCTTGTGTGGGTAGCTTTCTGTAGCAACCACAGTTTCCAAAAAACTTTTCAAACCCGCCAGTTTTTAGATTTTCCTATCTCTTGTTCATCAGGGTTAGTCATAAGTTACTGCTAGTAAGTGTATGTCTAAATCAAATGCCATTGATTACAGGGGCTCTTTATTATTATATATTAAGGTCTGATGAAAGAGTCAAAGGATTATTTGAATAAAAAAAACATTTAAACAAAATATTTGTGTTTAAAGATAAATCAATAAAACTTATTCTCACTTGACAAATGAACTTCTCATTTTTGTTGCTAACAAGGTATTTAAGTACACTGAATACAACATTGATGGTGTCAGTGGTAGAAATGGTGAGACAAACCAGTGAGGTTGCTGGTGTAGCATAACATGGAAGATGTAGTGGGCCCTGCCTGCCTGCTGTGTTTTTTGATGGGGAAAAGGTGTTTTTCTAAAACTCAGTTGCTCTGAAAGTTCACTGATCTAAGCCTGCTCATGACCAGAGGGGACCAAAAGTCATTCCCACCTGGTGGTAGGGCTGGTGGTGCAGATAGGCACAGCTCACGTGCTAACAGATAACTTGACCTCATTGCACACATGTAGCTTAGCAAAGACCTAGTACTAAAAGTGTGCAAAAAAATTCCCTCTCTGCTTGGACTGAAGGGATGAAGGGGCTCAGCTGTCTGAGCTGAGGAGAGCAGGGCAGAACTGGTGGCTCTGGGCTGGAGATGGATAATCCTTGGGCCAGAACAACAGGAACTGGACATGTGCATGTCTGTGCTCCAGGATCAGTCACCCTCACTCCCCTCTGTATTTACCTCTTGCACTCATTTATGGCTTTGTCTTTCAGAAGGTGGTAAGTTTTGGGGTGGGAAATGCTTTCTCCTGTGCATGCAAAGTATTCAAAACCAGATGAGAGACAACAAGTCTTTTCTTACTGCTACAGGAGGGCTGAGGAACTTGCCTGGAGGCAATGTGGACGGGCAATGTGTGCTATAGGCTGTTGATATAACATATTTTGGGAATATTATGCTTGCTGTTTGAGCAATTTCATGTGCTGTGCAGTGATGTCCTTGCAGTAGGAGAGTCTGTCAGAGGTTGTAGAAAGCAAGTGAACTAGCTGGCTACATCCCATCTCAGCCAGAAGAGCTGGAAATAGCTCTTCATAACTTTTCTGCCACCTTCTTTCTCTTCCTGTGGCACTTTCCCTCCCTTATGCTGTTCTTTTTGCTGTGCTCTCTCATTCCTCTCTACTCTGCTCTCTGCCTTCCTTCAGCTTTCTACTACTTTTCCCAATCTGTCTTTCTCTCCTCCCCGCTCCCTGGCACTCAGAGCACCCCTGGGGATCTCTGCACCAGGTCCCTGACACTTTCATTACACCCAACAGAGCAGTAAAATTCTGTGACCTGCCCAGTTTCTGTGTGCAATGTCAAACCTTTGTGACTGATGGCTTTTGCTTTTCCAAGAGCCTCTCCTCTGCCAGCGCACCAGCCTTGAAGAGAAGCAGGCAGCTGCCCCGGCCAGCAGAGCTGAAGAGCCAGCCAGCGATCTGGGCTTCTCCCTGGTCCATGGGCTTAGTTCAGTGAATATATTTTGTTCTAGATGTAAAATATCTGGGGCCAATCCTGTCCTTCTTGCACTGTGGTGATTGCATCATTATTACCAATTACACTTTGCAGTTACTCATGGATTTTAATCTTATTGTTTTATGAACTGCAACTAATTAATCCTCTCATTCCTCTCAGCTCAACAGATGCTATTGAGAATCGCCTGCATTTTTGTTTCAGATGAAGGACCACAGCAGAGATTTCAGGAGACTTGTCAGTGTAATTAGAGGAGTCAAGGTGCTGGAAATTGGTCTCCCATCACTTGGAATCAGGGAACATCTCTGGCTACGCATCTGTTATTTGGAGGAGTCACACCGTAAAATTAATAGCTGTGAGCTGAAATGAGGATGAGTCTTGTTGCCTTTTGTTTGATGTGTCTCACTTTCTGAAGAGGGTCAGGGCCAGCCTATTCCATTGACAGAGAGACACTGGCAGACACTGTCTGTCAGTCAGTTGTTGAGATTTAGTTCAGAGAGACTGGCAGAAGTCGTCCTGAGTGCTGAAACATTTTGCTTTTCAATTACCTTATTTCTCTGCTATGACACTCTGCTTCCTATCAGGCTTCATGCAGAGACAAGGCTGTTGCTGAATGGTGATTACCTGCTGTTCGGGGAAAATGACATTTTTTTCTACAGGCAATTTTTCCAATTCTACATGCAGCACCGACAGCTTCTCTACAGACTGTGGTCACAGTCAGTGTACTCTCTGATGTACAGAAGTGTATAACAGAAATTACTATGCTGTTTTAAAATACTAGCTAATTCTGCAGCTTAAAAATGCTTTGCTTTTCAATCATTGTCCGGTTCATCGTTCCCTCACTGCAGCTCACCACAGTTAGGTTTTAAAAAATGGCCTAATTACTTGGGGAGGGGGTTCCTTCAATACACCCTGGCTGCATCTCCAGTAGAGAGGCAGAGCAAGGAAG
>NW_010310340.1:1816-15680 GCF_000700745.2 Antrostomus carolinensis | reverse complement strand
AGGGAAAGTTTGATCCAGGCCCAAGGTCTCAGGAAGCATTCTACACAGCTTGATGTAGGTGACATAGCTCAGCTCATTTCTTTTCTCAAAATACTTTATGCTTTTCAGTTTTTACCTATGTTGGATTAAGCTCCACTCCTGATTGGAAGTGGATTTTCTCCATTTTTTTTCTACAAAACCAGAGTCCTGAGTCAGGATATCTGTGGTAGCAAAACTACATGACAGTTTTGTCATACTTTTTTTTTTTTTTTTCCCCCAGTTTTCTTGAAGCAGTGACATTGCAATGTCTGCTCTGAATGTGGATTTTCTGGGTGAATTTTACCCAGCTTGCCAGCTGGCTGCTTTGTGAGGTGAAGGGTATCTTACAGCAGCTTTATGCTTCCATGGTGCCCACATCAGAGTGCTGCCTGCTCAGCAGATCAAAACAAACAGCACTCCCAGCTAAACCCAATTTAACCAGGCCAAAGAAACCAAGATGTGAACCAAACCATATGGCAGAGCAATTTTCCAAAAGGTATGCTATTAGGTTCTGTTTTCTTTTCAGTATGGTCCCTGCCCAGCCCAGCTGAATGGGAGCTGATTTTGTTCTGCTTCTTTCATTTATCAGCTCCCTGTCTACGTTTGTGGTCTTGCTCTTGCAACTCATTCTATACTGGCAGATTGCTGTGTTGGCCCAAATACATTCCTTGGTGCCACCTTTCTGGTACCAGCATTCAATGGATTTAGCTGCAAAAAGAAAAACAGAACTGAAATAAAGAAGTTCTCATCGTACAAACTTTACTGTTTGACATAGGACAAATTCATTATGGCTTATGTTACAAAACTGTTATTTCTGTTTGTTGTAACACTGCACTGTGCATCTTCTGAATGTTTCCGGTGAATATTTCCGTAGTGAACATAATTATCACCTAAATTAAAAAAGCTGTATAGGCTATAATATATGAGAGTGGAGACAGCTGGCTAGAAAGGTGAAGCAAAATTTAGACCTGCTGAGTGATCTACGTAATAACCTAAAACCTGCAACGAGTCTGAAAAAAAGAAAACCATTTTAGTTACATATTGACAATTTAGTCTTAAAAACAAAAGGTAGAAGAACGTGTTTTTTCCCAGGGAATTCCTCTGGAAATATAACTCACTATTCAGTGTTTGTTACAGAAGTAAAAACAGTGTCTTTTCTTCTGGCATGGATGGAGGATTTAAAACCTCCATCCTGTTAGCTGCGCTATCTATAAAGAAGGAATATGTGAGATCTGCAAGGAGATCAACAGGAATTTTGTCTTGGCAAGGAATGCAGACTCTGCCTAAGCTGAGAACAAAGCCTCCCCACTTTGGCCCCCTGCCACAAAAGCTTATTTCAACTCTGGTCTTTGTTAAATCTTTAACAATGTGTTTCTGATTTGAAAACCTGGGGGGTTTATGTGCCTAAAAAATCCCAATACTTGTGTGCTGGGAAGACTAGAGGACTTGGCCAGTTCATTTCAGTGGTAAAGAAGAGGAATGTGTTCTCATTCACTTCCCAAGTCTTAAGGAGTGCAAACACGAGCTGTAGTATTTTTATCTGCATCTTGATGCCTGTACATTTACCCTGCCTCTGAGACACGTTCCTGAATTGGTTACCTCTGCCTGGAGTGACTATGCTATGTTAAATAAGTGTGTATTGGGTATGCAGTTCTTAGGTATGTGAATAGATATTATGTTATCTATGAATAGATGTTATCTATGAATAGATGTTATGTTATGTTATGTTATGTTATGTTATGTTATGTTATGTTATGTTATGTTATGGGGTGACTTAATTTGCTCTGGAGATTACGAATCACCCACTTAGTTCAGACCTATGCAGGACCCTATTTTCCACATCATTCTGCCTATCACAAATTTTAATTGAGTGTTATACTGCAGGGAATCCAAAGAGTCTGAATTGTAAGTCATTAGCAACGTTAATTATTTTTCTTTCCACTAGATGGCAAAGGCTATTTTGATGTTTTTGAAACGAAGAAAGAGAAGGAACTTTTTCCTCTCTTATGCTGTGCTGGCTTTAGGTCATCATAATTCCCCTGGCATTAAAGTAGGGAAGAGAGGGCTTGGAGGTATGCATTTTCACCAATCCATTGTGCTCCTTTAGTCCAGTACACAGGAATGGTAAAAGGCTCCAGTATCAGGATTTGCTTAGGACAGGAAGGGAGGGCTGCCTTTTTGTCCCTCTGACTGTGCTGATCCCCCTTAGTTCGGAGAGAGCCTGGAGCATCTTGGCAGCTTGTCCGAATTGATGTTGTCTAGCTGTGCCCCTTGCAGGAGTCCTGGCCACTTGAAGATAGGCTTGAGTTGGCCAACGTTTAAAGCAACCAAATTATTTTGAAAAATTAATGTCTTCAATCATGCTTTTTGTTGAAATATGAAGGTTAAAATATTGGAAGTTTCTAGTTGCCTGTAATCAAAACCTTAATTATTTTCTAACACAGACATTTTAATTTAAAACTTTGTACATATTGTTGCCAACAGAAGAAAATACAATTTTCAAAATTTAAAGGTTTTTTAGAAGTTAGGAAATTTTTCCTTTGACATTTTAAGCAGATTTACACAGGAAACTGCATAAATGGATTCTGGAGACTTTTTCTTCTGTGAGAGCAGTTTCCCAAGAGCCCAATACCAGAGAGGAACTATAGTAATTCCATACACAATGTGGCTTGCATGATGCAGGACAAAAAATTCTCCAATAATTTCTTACAGGAAAACTTAACACAGGGAGATGGAATAGAAATGTACACAACCTGAGGTGATGCGATAGGATGCTGCATACACAGTAAGAGGTTGAACACCTAAGTTTGCTGAAAATGCAGCTATTGAACCGCTTCTGTGACATGGACAATGTGTGTATTCATGTCACAGGAGGCACAGGACTCTCCACTTACTTAGTCTTTTCTCTTACTTCTTTGTTACCTTAATTTGGAAACCATTTTGTGCTAGGTGAATTTGATGTCTCTTAAGCCCTGTACTGAAGATTATCACTTAGAAGTCATGGGATGGTTTTACTAACACAAAACTCAGCTTTGCTGCTATAACAATATCTGCCGCAGCAACACTTTGTGTACTGATGCTACTGTAGAAGGAATTTGCCCTTAGCACAGATGCAGTCTCAGCCTTGAGGTCTATTGAGTACCTCTCTGCTAGTATTCAATGGCAGCCTTGGGAGTGCAAAGGATCACAATGTGCTCTCAGATCCATCTGTCATCTGCCCATATTTCTTTGCTGGTTACTTACAAAAATGCCAGTGCAGAGCTTGCAGGCAGCCAGGCTAAGTGGTTCTAGGAGCATCCAGACTGTTTAGTACCCCACTACCGGTGCACTCTAATGCCAGAGCAAATGCATTTTGCATGCTCTATGAGACACCATGCATCCGGATTTCCCTTATGCCTTGCTCAAAAAGAAATATGGATATGCCCACGGCAGTAAGCTCTTTACAAGGCAGATTTTTCTCAATATCCTGTTAAATTTGGAAGTTAGAAGCTAATGGATGTCCAGACTACTTTGTATGTTTAACATACTGAACATTGGATTTTCTCATGTAGTGAAAAAGAACGTCCTCAGACACTGTTCTTTCTACTGTTAGCTAAATATGAATCTAGGCTAAAACACTGGGGGAAGGTTGGACAGGGGAATTGCATGCAGCTCCTTTAGTTCCCTCATGGGATAAATCCCTCATTCCTGTAAAAGGGTCAGGAGGAAAATAATGCCGCAGTGTACTAGCCTTTGAGATGCCTCTACATACACATGGGAAATTAGAAGAAACTAGAATGAAAGGTATGACATAACTGGATTGCAAAGAGGTGGTACAATCAATCTGTAGAATTAGATTATTGCCATAAAAAGATGATGGTCTTTGGGGAAGGAATGCCAGAAAAATAAGGGAGGAGAGTTGTGCTTGCTTCATGTCAAGATAGAAAATATCTCAGACAGAAAAGGCTTGTTGAAAGGCATTACATGAAGGCAAATGGAAAATGAACAGATATGAGGTTGTGGTAAGAAACTGGCTACAAATCACCTACCTGGGAAGAGGTGGAAGGTGTTTGATTTGGTCTGAATCCATAAATCTACAGGACTAAGTGAATTAAAGGGCTTGAACTAGTTGGATATCTATTGGGAGATAAAAAGAGACATATAAGGTGAACTTATTAAAAAATGTAGTAGGACACAGTTTTCAAAACAAGTTGGACATAAAGTCTTTTTCCAACTATGGAGGATATTGTATGAGGTTAAGCTATTTTCTGTGCAGTCTCAAGCAATAAGCAGGAATCGATTAAAATATGGCAGTGGAAGGAAGTATAGGTTAAAGATAGTGAATTTTAAAATTTTATTTAATTTTACAAATTTTTACAGAGGAATAGCAATAGAATAAGAAGAATAGATTTCCAAAAAGCAACACATCTATGGGACTGGGATAAATCTGAACCTGACAGACCTGAAAATCAAAAAGGTACTATATCAGAAGTGAAAACAAACTGTGTTTATGAAGGAATAATTCAAGAGTGCAAAGAAAACAGAGGTGCATAGTAGACCTCAGATAGTAAAAGAGAAACAAATAGAAAAGATTGTTAGAAGTAAAAGAGAAACAAAAGAGGTACTGGTCCTTAGCAAAAAGAAAAGAAGGGAAAAGATAAGAGGGAAAGCAAAGAATGTAGAATAACTATTTTTTTCTTCTCTTTAACCTTCACAAAAATTTAACAAATGCAATAAGATACTTATAAATAAATGGTTACAGAAGGAAGGTATGCTCACAAGAGGCTGAAGAGCAGAATCAAGAACATTTAGCTAATGTAGATGTGTTACAGTTTATTGGCAAAGCAATATTAAAAAGTATTTCATAAAGGAACTAAAAGAAGCAGCCAATATAGTTTGTGAACCCCTAGCATTTATCTGGAGATTTAACAGAGGCCAGGGAAAATCTTGGAAGACTGGAAAAGGACTAACATTATGCATTTTTAAAAGGCAGAATGTCCATAGCTTTCTGTTTTTTTAGGCAGATGAACTTTGATCACTGTAAAGATTCTGCTCAGGTTATTAAGCTCGATTTGCAAGATGAATAAAATGTGTTTAGTGAGAACAGTACATAATTAAACAGTCTAATTTCCTGATGAAATATCTGGCCTGGGGAATCAGGAAAATGTGTGTCTGATGGACTCTGACTTGACTTCGTAGAGTTTTTGGCAGTGCCTTCCATAATGTTCTTAAAAGGAGGCATTCTTAAAAGCACGTATTATATACAAGCAATGCAGTCATCAAAAGTTGCTATCACCGCATGGAAGAATATAGTTCTTAAAGAGAAAGGGTGAATTTACATCAAATTGGCAAGGTATTTCAAATATGGAAAGACTGTGCTAGTGTGCTCTCCCCCTCCCCCCGCCACCAGTAGCAATCATAATGGATAAGTCTGCTCAAAGTGAATTTGGGAAAGACAGAGAACAACACAATAGCCAAGGGCTAAGGTGAGCAAAACACCCACCTAACCACAGTGCTGGTCGATGTCTGACTCAAGCTAAGTTTGGGAGAAACTAGCACCTGTGATCAGCATGCAAATATGACTATGAATCAATCATCTCACCCTCATAAATAGTGAGGTTCCTAAGAGCCCTTGGAACTCTCCTGCATGGCAGGATTCCCGCCTTGAACAGGGATGCCTCTCAAGGTTAGTCTTTGAGGTTGAGAGACTCCTTGCTGCAACAGATTCTCAGTAAGTGATTAATAGCATGCTAAACTTTGAAAATCTTAGCTAAGTGATATAAAGGATCAATTGCACACATATAATCCTTTAGACATAACTGTCGAGCAAGTCGGAGACTAAGACTGGATCCAGCTGCACCTAGACTATTCTCTGATAATGAGTTTAGAAAGCAAGGGAGTCCATTCTGAACCTCAACAGGAGAGTCTCCCTGACAGTTTTCTCTGACCCTGTCCTCTATGCAGTAAATAATTAAGTGTACCTTGTCATCAAATCTTCTGAAACCACTGTTGCATTTCCTATCAAACTTTCTTAAATCACTGTTTTTTATCAATAAACATATTGCTGCTTCTATCTTATGAGTCAAGTGCATCACTCCTTCTGTGACAAAGACCATTTAAAATATTTTGACATTTTGAGTATTTTCTTACACAGGTAGTACACTAGATATGGATGACATGGTGTTGGGAAAGCTATCAGTCCTGCAGAGATTTTAACTGAGTTTGTGAATCTGAAGTCTGAAAAAAGTATAAATTGGTATCATGCCACTGGTAGATGTTCTTTCCCTGTCTCATTATCTTTATAAAATATGTGCATTACAGTTTTAAAACATCACACTTAAATCTAGAGCCTACTAATTAATTTCTATAGTCAAACTTGTACTTTCTTTTCTCTAAAGAATGAAACACACATTCTCTGATATCCACTAAAACTTACTTTGTCCAAAAGGTCAGTGGCCATTAATACAGTCTCCAGTTTAGGACATTTGCATATCAATCAATCTGGACTGACTTTTGCCCTGATTGCTTCTGGCTAATTGTCCTACTTTTCCTTATGGTCAGTGTTCCCTTATAATGATTTTAATAGACTGCTCTTTGAATAAAGAGCTATTTCATATGTGCTTTCTGATTACTGAGACCATGAAAACAGCCTATCTACCTCTTTAGCATTCTGCTAGGTAGTTTGAAACAGTTCACAGCTTGATACTTGACATTAATATGTAAGAGGTCTACAGATGGCTTATTCAAGAACAAACATTCATATCAGAGATGAAAGTGAAAGATGGAGTGAGTAGGATGTTAATTTCCCTTCATGGTGGTTTTCCATAATGCATTCCCAATAACTGTGTAATCCTCAGTGAAATAAAATTGCTCATTTTTCTTGGAGTTGGAGATCAGAAAATTATGAGGGCTTCAGGTCCAAGGCAGTTCAAATGGTTGGTTTACCTGGAAATAAAAAATCAGAAAGCTTCCAGTCTCTCAGCAATTCACTACCCTGCCAAGTACATTGGCAGGAAATAAAGTGGAATACAAAAGATGTCAGGAAAACACTTTTTCATTGGTAACCTGCCTGACTTTTAACTTTGAAGTTAATAAAAGTTGACAGTCCTCCATAAGGTACTTTGATTTAAAAAATATGCAGCTGTAGAATATCTAATTGGAATTTTCAAAAGAGTGGTAGCTGACAAGGAACGCAGGAAGTATTCTCATTTCTACTGGGTTCATTGAACTATGTCTTTGTCTCACACTAGTTGCAACCCCCTTGCTGCTCAAAGCCTCATCCAACCTGGTCTTGAACACTTCCAGATAAGGGGCATCCACAACTTCTCTGGGCAAGCTGTTCCAGTGTCTCATCACCCTCATAGTGAAGAATTTCTTCCAAATATCTAATCTAAACCTACCCTCTTTCAGTTTAAACCCATTACCCCTTGTTCTATCGCTCCCTGCCTTTGTAAAAAGTCCCTCCCCAGCCTTCCTGTAGGCCCACCTTCAGGTTCCTCAGGTGGTCTTGAACCTGGTCTCCTCCTACAGTGGGCAGCTCTTCATTTTTCCAGTCTCTGCTTCTGCCTTCTGAGACTTGGGAGGTGTGGCTTGAGCAGTTGTTGGTGGAGACTGAGGCAAAGGAGTTATTGAATACCTCAGCCTTCTCCATATCCTGGGTGACCAGGTCTCCTGTCTCCTTCCAGAGGGGGCTCAGATTTTTCTTAGTCTCCCTTTTATCCCTGACATACCTATAGAAGCTTTACTTGTTGGCCTTGATGTCCTTGACCGGATTTAATTCTGTCAGGGCTTTAGCTTTTCTAACCTGATCTCTGGCTGCTCGGACAATTTCTCTGTATTTCTCCCAGGCTACCTGTCCTTGCTTCCATCCTCTGTAGGCTTCAGATCTAGGGCTTAGACTCTACTAGAAGCATAATCAGCAGGTACAGTACACAGGTAAAAGTTTAAACAAATTGGATGTAAAAGTAAGCCTTTCACAGACAGGGGAACTATCAAACTAAACGTAGTTGCATTTTTTTCTTTCCCTTGTCCCATATGAATTTTTCAGATTTTATTAGAAATGGGTGGTTGAGTACTGCCTAGCTTTCTTTATGCGAGAACTTCTAATCTGAGAAGGGTAACAAAATCCACTATACTATTGTGGTGGCTGGTATAAGAAAATAGGATAGGATAAATTCTCTGGGACAAGGCAGACTTTTATCTTATTTGTACTGCCTGTGGATTAACAAAGTCAAAACATCTGAGTGCTGAAGAGGGAAGGAAGTGTTCAGGTTGATTCAAGGCTGTGCATTTTATTTGAAAAGGTATTTTACTAAGCTACCTTGAAACACTCCTAACAGTAAGGTTGAATGACTTAGCAGAAATGAATTTGAGGAAAACAGGTAGTCTTTGTATGAATCTTTCCTAACTAACTGGAATACTTGCTTGGCTATGTGGGATTTTATTCATCTGTAGCAAGCTAAAAAAGACAGGTGTAACCAGCTATCTTTCCCTTCCCTCTCACCTCAGAGTTTTTATGAGACTGGGGGATCAGAGCAAGGCCAGTTTGGCACACTACACCTTCCCAAACTCCAATTTATCTAACTAACAGATTAAGGATGGTGGTGTTTTGCGCGAAAGCTTATTTTCCTCCTGTTTTTTCCTTTCTCTTTTCCCACCTGATTACTTAAGAGATGAAAATAAAATCAAATCACCCCTCAAGTTCTATTCTGCATCACAGATTCTGTATATTAGCTCAGGTTTAAAATAAAATCTCTACAATATATGCAAAAGGATTTCCCAAGCTTGCCCAAAATCACCTTTGCATTTGTCTGTAGCACCTTCTAGTTTTAGAATGTGATTGTTTCGTTATGTGACTACACCAGATATGACCAAGGACATGAAATAATCTCACAGTCTTTACCACTTCCTCACAAACTCTCTTCTTCACTTTTGTTATTATATTGAAGGTAGCAACTTCCAAGGCTGTCTTTGCCATCATTCTTTGATGACTGGACTGCTAGTTTTGCCCCAGAATAAACATAGTCGTGGTTTTAAATAAGAGGCTTCTTTCCTTAATGTCAATAAGTGACAGCTGTATTTCTCAATCAGGGTAAATGACTTCCATCAGCACCCAAATATGCCGTATTTGTATGGCTCTGTCACTTCCCAGTATTTTGCCATGTATACATTACAAAAATTGCCTCAATTTCTTGCATTTAAATATTCTTTAGAGGATACTGGTAGCGTTAACATTTGGAGAGCAATCTCAAGTTTGAAAATACATCAAGAGCTACTCTTTTAATGAATAACCTTCAAATCTACCTACCCACAGGGATAAAACTACAGGAAGTGATACATTCACAGGCAGGTGTTACAATGGAGTACATGTGCCTGGGAGTAAGGGACATACTCTTTGATCTTACTGCCATAGCATTTATCATGTGAGGTATCACACTGAGTGGCAGTGGGTCCTCAGAGTTACAGCAAATCACTGCCATCAATTCCTTACTTGTCAGTGTTCTCTGTCACTCACACTGAAGACAAGGTCTTTTTTGTCTCTTTAAACCCTGAAATAATTTAAAAATATTCAAAATAGTTTGTAGGGCAGAGCCTACTGAGGAATCACTTGGGAGACATCAGTCTCTAATCAAGTACAAGACTTCACAGAGCCTCTGGAATGTGACTTCATAGTAATATAAAAGAACATGTTTGCATTTGCAAAATGGAGTAATTAGGACTGATTTCCCCAGTGCTCTGTAGCCTATAAATGCAGTAACACATTTTACACAGTCAAATTCATAAAGATTCAAGTCTGAGAGTTGCTTCTGGAGGCAGAGACATCAGCTATCATAATAACAATCCTCCCGAGGGCCTTGAAGGCTTCTCTAGGCTGAGGGAAATAAGCAGTGAGAGGAAGGGCTGCTGGCAGAGACAAGTGAGGTGTTGGTGTCTGAGACAGGATGGAGGTGTTCCTTCACAAAACAAGAACCCAACATCTCAATCAGTCTTTTGTATGTTTAATGCATCACAAGAAATGTGGCAATAAGGTATTTTCCTTACGGTACTAGCAGTAGTTTAAGGGCTCTGATGTAATGAGCACTGACAGATTTCACTGTGCTGCTCTGAGATGTTGTTCTCCCTTCTTGGAGGGAACTTCTGGCAAAGGTGTGGGGAAGGTGCACCAAAATGAGGTCCAGTGGGAAGTCTTGGACAAACCAACTATCAGTGATTATGGTAAGCACCCTTTCAGCCTCCACAGAAGAAATACCTAAGGTCTTTTTTCATAAAACCCTGTCTGCATCTCTTAGCAGTGGTTAAACTTGTCCCAGTCTGACTACTTAGCCTGGGGAATATTTAGGCAACTGTAGTTGTACTAAAATCTCAAGTGTTTCTTTCCTGCTAGTTTTGCATTCAAATGGTGGTACTTTTGTAGATAACATCGGCAAGAAGGGAAGAAGACCACTTAAGAATGGCAATTCTGATTGCTATTTTGGGACAGGGAACACAAGAAAATTGCATCTTTGCAGGCCTGGTCCATCTGCCTGAAGCTTGAGTGGGGTCAGCAATGGACTCCATGTGCCTAATGCATGCACTTGTCTGCTGAGGATGGAAATCTGCATACCAGCTTTACAAAGGGATGTTCTTCTCAAAGAAATCTGAACAGTGAAGTCCAGAGACCAGCCTTTCTTTTCCTTTCTTTAAAAGTATTTTAGTCACCTAAAGACTTTAGGTCACCTTTAGTCACCTTTAGACAGGTGCAATAACGTAGTAATAATACAATAAATAGGAAAAGAATATAGGAACCCTGTCTGGGACAGACATAAGATTTTGTGTATGTGAGCAAATATGTATTTCTGAGAATGAAGATGCATATGGGTGTTCAGACACCTAAAAGCATGCTGGAAATGCTTTTCTGGCTCTTGGACTTATATTCACTATTGGCTCTGTGCATTTACAATTAAAATATCAAGTCAGGAGATTATAATTCTGGTATTTTTAAAGTGAAACTAATTTATTAATTCAGAATAGCAGTGAGGAAAAGAAGGAAAAAGATGTGTGGGAGAGAAGGCACACAGGAAGACTGTGTTGTTTGGTCTACATCTTCATGTACTGATCTGAAGTACCTCTTGTCTGATGCTCTTGGATGCTCTGAAGCTGAAGAGTGGATTAAGTGGCTCCAGTGTCCCCAGTATTTGAGATCTGTGTGTATCTGCTGTGTGTGACATAGCTGTTTCATTATTATGTCACTGTATCGTACTAGTAAACCAATTTTTATGATGTGTTGATGTTAATAGCATCACTAGTATACTCTGAATAAGGCTCCAACCAAACTCCCAGAGCAAGCACCCATGCATGTAATGACTTCCTATGATGTCAGCCATCCTGAAACAAAGAGTCTATCCCACAGTCATTCAAGTGGAATCTGGCAGAGATGATAGGCCAAGATATCCTCTTCGTGACTGCAGAGACACAACTGCAGTCTCACTTTCAGTTAAAGTGTCAGAATATCTGTAACGCTTTGCTGCTAACCCAAAGTGTTAGCCTGTGCAAAAGCACACTTCAAGCAAGTCAAGTTAGTCCAGCCAGAATGTCCCAATGCTGCTACTGTACAGTCTGCAATTACACAAAGCTCTTACTGACCTATGCTTGGTCCACAGAAAATCTTGGGAGGCATTTCTCTGGGAGATACTGTGCTACCTTAAGCAGCAAACCTGCCTGGCACATTCATCAAATGCTATAGTGACTGATTCAGAAAGGCAAGCAGGTGTAGAAATGATGCTGCCTTATTTCATTTTACTACATGAAATCCAGGTCAGAAAAAATAATGTATTTTTTCCACACCAGTGCGTCCTCACTTTCACAGCTTCGTGGAAAGTGGCAGTTGCAAAAGCCAGCAGTCTGGTACTTCTTCCTTTCTCCATTCCTCTCTGTTTAATTCCACCTTGAATACTACAAAAGTTTTAGGAAACTAGCAAGTCTTGATATACAAAATCTTGTAAAGTCAGAAACTCTATTGAGAATGCCAGAGCACAGGAGGGAAGTATTTCCACTGAATTAAATTAATTGGAAATAAAATGTATGATCAAAATAATACCAAACATCCTCTGATATCCTCAAGAAAAGTCTACAGTAGTGGTATGATTAAAGAGGCAATGGGAAAATTAAGTGACACAACGTGTTGCTACTGAAGTTTTAAAATTAAATGGAATCTGATTAGTCCTTCATTGTATGAAAGGTGATGAATTATATATTCTGCTTAATTACTTGTATTAGAAACAAGTACAAGTGAGGAGAGATGTTATCTACTTTGTCCTGCAGCAATGATAGTCTTTTTCTTAAGCAATAACAAAACTGACTAGTCTCTTTGGCAGTCAGTAACTTGTTTTGTAATGTCAAGGTACTCTTGGAACATCACTTTCAGTATTTTATGTGTTGACCTTTCTCTTCAAGGAAGATGAAACAATATTTTTTCTTCTCATTTATAACAACAATTTTTAGAACATATTGTATGTGCAAGGTATTTGACTGAGGACCATTTTTTTCTTCTGTGCTTGTTTGGTCTTTACCTAAAATAGGGGGATCCAGCTGCTACAGAAATACAGATCCATAATGATAATGGACTTTTCATCTTTTCCAGTGTTATGAAGATTCATGGTAGACCCTTTTAAACTTAAGCAGTGTTACAAGAGCCAAGTGTCTGGGCTCAGTTCCAGCAGCTTAGACTCTAACTCCCTGCTAATGCTGCTCAGCTGGTAAAACTAGTTATTACAGTGCTCTGTTCCAGTGAGTGTCACCGGATTAAATATTCGTTAGAAACTCAGTAGTATCTTTACAGCTTTGCCGAGCTGAAAGATTGCAGGCTGGTATGAGTCTGCTCTGCCTGCAGACTGCACCACAAGGATGCAAGCCAGCTCTAATATATAATGCAAGTGGTCATGGTACCCTGGTATTGAGTCTGAGCTGCTGACTCCATACAAGGCTTATAATGTCAAACTGGGTAATGTACTACCACCATGGATTTGTTCATCCTAGAGAAAAGAAGACTAAGGAGAGGTGGTTTTAAGTGCTGTCTTCAGTGCTATAACCCTTAGGAGGGGTTATAGCAAAGACAGACTCTTCTTGGAAGCATAAAGTGAAAGAAGAAGGGACGATGAGCACACATTGTAGCAAGGCACAAGGAAAATTCCAGTTGGACATAAGGAAAAAATTCTTCATCCTTAAAGAGGTTCAGCAATGCAAGAGGTTGACCAGAAGGTCCTTGGAATCTCTACCCTTGGAGACTTTCAAAGCTAGACTGGACAAGGTGTGAGCAATCTGCTATAACTTTGAAGCTGGCCCTATTTGAAATGCGAGGTTTGACTAGAGGACCCCAGAGGTCTCTTCTAATCTCAACAGCTCAGTGGGAAGGGGGCACATCATACAGATCATGATGTTGTACATATTCTCTCTTCCTCTCTCACCCTCTGATGCACTGATTTTTATGTAAAAATACATTTTTCAACATTGCAGAATTTAATTTATAAATTGTTTTGTAATGATAATGTACTTCTTAAGGGTTGTAACAGTATGAGTGCAAAAAGCCTTAATCCTAGTGTCCCTAATCCTCGGGAAAACAAATTTGTGAGGAAAAAAATGTTCTTGATCCTCCTGTCATGCAACAGAATTTTGACCTGGACAGCAAAAGAAGTAGTGGGGTTGCTCTGCTGCATATAGGGCATAGAAGGATGTCTGAAGCTGGTACAAGACTAATTCTCTTTCAGCTGATTCAGAGAGAGAAACTGTTTCACAGCAGATCTTTCTCTTCTCACAATGCTAAATTTTTCTGACATTAGGCTCCCTCTGCAAAAATAAAACTGGTTTTCCTGACTGCAATCTAGATGAGTGG